>NW_026852629.1:0-70000 GCF_026571515.1 Ruditapes philippinarum | reverse complement strand
AACCCATGCCTCGAAATTAATAGCAAATACAAAGTGTTTGGTTTAAGTCCATCCGTTTATCGGCATTCGCTTGTACGGCTCTTAACTACGTCCGTTAAATAAACAAAGAAAAACTTTCACTGTTGAGAGAAATCAAGAACGCACAACCATGCCAAACGTCTTATTGCAATAACGAGGTTTTTGAAAGGTTGGTTGTGTTTTCTAGTTAACACTTTTGTTAATTCTGGATTTTCAGTCTATTGATATTTCATAGCGAAATTAAAATTGTTTATAGATGACCACGAGTTAAGAGAGAATATAAAATTATTAAATGAATCTGAATGAGGTTTGAAGTATTAATTTGATGGTAAGTAACTCATTAACATTCGTTAGACAAATTCCTTCCGGTATGTAACTTATTACTCACTAAACAATTACAGCATTGGACAATGTTATGAACTGTCATACTAGAATGCATGTTTTAGTTACCCAAAGTCGCTGTTTGTCTAGGGCACACTAGAATTCGTTGTTAAGCTCTTTTGTCTAGGGTTTACAGGGGAAGGGATAAAAGTAGAAAAGTGAAATTCAAATGGTCGAACATTGGTTACTTTTTCTGGGGTTTTATATTGTCGCCAAGACAGGGAACGTGTTTTTATTTCTTTGTTTCGACATTCAGGCCAGTGCCGTTTTAGCAACTCGTGGATAGTTACATACGTATTATGCAAGATGTATCTCACAATGAACGTCATTGAAAAGTGAAAGGTCGTTATCCTAAAGTAATATCGTGGACCGTTGTAAGATTATTTTCTTCTTTCTTTGGTAATGTTTAATTTTGATTACTGAAATACCACATTGTTTAACAAACTGTTTGTATTGTCTTGTATAAAATACAACGTGTCCAGAATGTTCCAAATATATCTTCACTCGTAGGAAGTAATGAAAATCTATGTAAGCCAAGGTTACAAAAAAAAGATCAAAGTCTGTTTAACTGTATTATTGTTCTCCGTATAGTATTATGTTTGCTCTATGCAGTCATGGCAATAAGTTTTTATACCGATTATGATGAAATTGTTCAATGAAAATTGAAGTTAAAAACGTGTATTTTAATAACTATTAGATGCGAACTACTAAAAAGCTGTTAAAACCAAGTTTCTGTCCAACAAGACGCTTTAATATATCTTGTGACCACAAGATGTTTGATTCTATAAAATCATTGATAATGACACGAAGACTTTTATTTTATTTCACATTTTATTCTCAATAGATATAGCAATAAAGCAATAAATATATAATAATATACAATATGTAATATGATATTATACCTGTCATAAAGATACATTCCATGTAAATAAGGAACAAGTTAGTATATCTGAAATGTTCTCTAAATGTGTCAACTGTGTATATTACATAGATTGCTTATATCACTAACCTCATACTGACGTTTGTTGATCTTTCATTTGTATTAATTAGCATACAAAGTAATAGCATCGAATCGCCGACCACGACGTGTGACAGAATGATGCCGCGTTAACTAGATCAAGAATTGATAATATTCCCGTACATGTCCTGTAGCGTTGTGTTTATTTATTTATAATCATTTTCTTTAAAATTTTAATCAGGAATGCGACAAAGATATACAGCTGCAAGTTACACGCTCTTTTGTACAAGATGTGTTCAAATCAAGGTGCTTTACACATCAAACGATTGCTTTGAAAAGTCCATTGCGCGTACCCTGTGTTTGCTTTATCAAACGTTAGATACTTTTGTATTGATTTTGGGTTAAATCAGCTTTACGCAGATGAAGCAGTCCAACAGTATTCATCTTCTGAACAGTTTTGAAAAAATATTTTTTCTCTTTTTTGTGACTTTTGTCACAACAATTTCAAATAATTTCGATATGTTTTCGACGTCTTTAGTGGAGGTCTCAATAAAACTATATGCACCGATCTTATTCGCCAAAGACACCCCTTCGTTGTTTCCCACGGCTGTTAGATTCCGGTTGCTTAAATCACAGTGGGTTGCAACAAGCACCACTGCAGTGCCTTTCTTAGTATATTTCTTGATTTCTGGAAGCCAGAAGTCCGAGACGCTGTTATAAGACTCACGGTCGATAACCGAGAAACAGACGACAATGACATCACTGAGGACATAAGGTAGTTGGCGCAAACCTTCAAAATCATGATCTCCTGTTGTGTCAAAGATACTGATAGTAGATTCACCTTCTTTTAAAGTCACTTCGCCTGAAAAGTTAAAAAATGAAAAATTTGTAAGTGAAATCAATATTAAAATTTTTACAATATTAATGTCAAAATGTTTGCTGTTTAAACCGACGCATAATTAATTCCAAAATCATACTTATAATGAGAATAATTATTTTTGCTAAAATATAATTTTCAAACTTACCAGAAAAGTTATCAAATACTGTAGGAGTGACGTCTTCCTTATTTTCTTCTGCTCTAAGGAATTTTTTCACCAAAGCGGTTTTTCCAACAGAGCTGTCTCCAACAATTGTACATTGTACAACCTTTTTATTAAACGTGCATTTCATTTTAAAGATCTAAAGTACGATACCAGTGAGCTCAGTTATGGTCGCAAAGTTGCAGGAAAAGAATGGTATTCCTTCTCGACTTCAAATTATATAGTCTCCGTGAGGCTATGTGCTAATAATTTAACATACGTCATCATAGAAATACTAAATGTATACGCTAAATGATTTTGTCGAACAGGACAAACAATACACTGATATAATAATAAAGAATCTTTTGAAGCTAGAATTTTGTTTCATTAACTTTCCATCACCATTTTACTTATACTGCTTTTTTTCAGCAATAGATCTAACAGAAGATTTTTTTCAAGAAATCTACAAATTATTGAACTTCAAACTCAAACAGTTAACGTGATCGTATGTAAACCCGGTATGTATTGTCTTTAAATCAAAATATTGTTTGTTTTATTTTTTCAAACATATTTATACTTTGCTCAAAAGATTTAAGCTTAAAAGTTTTAAGCAGACAGATACATGATAAAGTATTATAGTGTGATATCGCCCCGCCCCATCCCACATGATACCTACATACATGGTTTACAAGAACTGGACGTTTGCTAATGACTTGCTATAAGTATGTTCCAGTCAATATCCTCCATATTCAGAGATAATAAAATCAAAATACTGGATGCCAACCAGGGAATCTAGAAATTTCGTTTTTACAATTATAACGAGCACACACCTACCTGTATTGTAATAAAAACACCTTTTATGTCACTTAAAAAATGTACAAGATAAAGCTATTTTGCATGAAGGCAACTGTTCATCGTAAAATTTGTAAAATTTTGACAATAGGTAGACGTTCGACTACAACAGCACTGCTGATGCCATAACGTAGCTTCACCAATGCGCATACCAAGAGGTCGAATAATTTTTTTCGAAAATTTAAAGATATTTGCAGGAGTAGGGAAAAAAATAAGCATTACCGTTTATTCAAAACAATTCTACAAAATTTCATTATTGACTCATAAACTGAGAGAAAAAAACTGTCATTATGTTGCAACAATATGCCACAACAATGAAGGTTGCCGTTTTTTGCAGTTCCTCCATTGCGTCGTGTAGTTTCGTTTGTATCCCCGTCACTACTGGCCACACCGCTCTTCTCTGTTGTTCCAAGAGAGGACATCGCTGTAGGGGATGATCAGCTGTTTGGTTGTTACGTCCACAGAAGCACTTGGGAGAGGCAGCTAGATTTCGTTTGTACATATATGCGTTCAGACTTTTATGACATGTGCGGATCCTAAAGTCAATTACTTGCTTCTTTCTGTCCAGGTAGTGGTAGTCATCCTTGCTTGACTGGCAACTCATTGCTGCTTTGATTGTTGTGGTCTTCTCCTTGTAGCTGATGTGGTTCATGGGCTGATCACCTTCCGCTCCTAGCTTTGCCAGTTCATCAGCCTTTTCATTTCAAGGGATGCCGCAATGTGCGGGGATCCACTGGAGTGCTATTTGTCTGGTTTGTTACATGTGAGATAGCACTTCTGATAGATCAGGCAGATGGTGGTGCTCTAGGGCCTGTAGTACCGACGGAGCATCCGTTTATATGGCGATCTGCGGGCAGTCCTCTAGAGACTCTCCAATAGCTTTCAGAGCTGTCATGATGGCTTCATATTCTGCCTTGTAGTTGGTACAGTCTTTCCCCGTTGCTACACTAACTGTGTCACTTCTACCATTGATATGTTGTCAAAAGCCTGACTCATAACGAAAATCGAAGGTATACTGTTTCAGCAACACTAGATACCCTAATTCGATATCCAGTATATATTCAAAAAGAGATAATTTAAGATTTACCAGTTTTGCATTTCACCTTCAAACTTTCGAACGCATGTTCTAATAAACCTAGTAAATTGCAAAACATGACAAATATAAAATTAATGAATTTGAAATGAATTGGCATTGACATCACAGTAGATGGCATACGTTGTGTTCAATTGTAAAAAAACAACAACAAAAAAAACACCAAAAAACAAGGCAAATGTATATCGGTGCTTGCGTGCTTGAAAAAGAAAGTACTTTTTGCAAATAACAATTGACTACAATATTTTCCTTAATTGTTTTACCTGTCATATTAAGCCTATTGCTAAACAAGATATGTAATTTGAAGTACACTAGTTTATGTACAACAAAGTATTTCCAGACGGTAATCAAATTTAGTACCCTCTTATAAGTAATCGAAAGAGCATCAAAACACGAGGCTATCTGATTTGTACGAGGGGGGCATAGCCCCCGAGTATAAATCAGATTGCTGAGTGTTTTTATGTTCTTACTCTTTTTATCATAGTCAAACATGTTACTGATAGATGAAACTGCACAAATCAACTTAGACTTGGACATTGTACTCATTGCATTCACATCACAACCTTTTTGTACATCTTTCTTCTTTATAAAATGCATTTAGCAAACAGTGCAGACCATGATCAGACAGCTGGGATGTGCAAGTTGATCGTAGGTCTGAACTGTTCGAATGGGTAATATCAGTTGCTGCCTGCCCAGCAGGCCTCAGAGTCGAGGAGCTATCTGCAAATCTTCTTTCAGTCTGCAGAATCTGGCCTGACTGCTGATATAAGTAAACCATATGCCAACATCCAAAGATTTGAAGGAAAGATTATTTTAATTGTCCTGACTTACTCGTCATAATATGTGCCTTCAGTAAATTTCTGCTTATCATTACTCTAGCAACAGCAAACCATCATTACTTTAGCTACAGCGAAATGTTATATTCAGTTCAATAGAATATGTATAAAACATTCACCTGTAAATTAAAGTCTGCAAATGCTTGCCAAGCTTAATTTGATTTGGAGTTAAACTGGCAATGTGGTGGGAAATTGTGGTTGCTTCTAGAACTATTCTGATGCGCTTGACAAATATTCTGCTTTTTTATCTATCTTGATTTTTTTTTTAATCTCACCATGAGCAATTAAGTAATTACTTACGTTGAACTGTTAAGGTGAGATACTGGCCCTTTATGGCTTTTTGTAAAATTATACCTTCAACAAAAACCTTTATAAGTATTTGTTGATTTTGCTTAATGCCTGCCTGCTTAAGTGATTTGGCAGAATTTTTTTTTTTCAAAGGAACAAAAGAAAACTAAATGCAAATTATTGAGAACAGTTTAATATTTAAGACTTTTATGTTTTATTTGAACTCTTTATATCACAGTTTTCAATTGAGTTTTTTATGCTTCTTCTTTCATTAAAAGTTTTAAGATTTAAAGTACAAACATTGACTTATAATATCATGTCGTGTATAATATTATGTCTTTTATAAAATTATGTTTTGTATAATATTATGTCTTTTATAATATTATGTTTTGTATTATAGCATAAAATCGGCTATTTTTCCCTCTTTTGCCCATGTTATAACGGGACCAAAACCATGTGTTAACATAGTCACGCGCCCTTGTTATAGCCCGGTTTCACCTATGCGCAATACATACAGGGCCCAGTAAACAAACAAACAAAAAATGACGATTTGGCCTGTTTGCCGAAGAGTCATGCGCTCTTGTTATATTGAAATTTATTGATTCGAGGGCCTCAGTCGCATTTTCAAGTAACTATGCCGGAAAAACGGCGTATAGACATCGGTGCTAATCTTGGTTGTCGCCCTTTCTAAGAAACGGACAGTTGTCAATGTAAACAAATACAGTAGAATCTACCTGTCATTCAGTTTAACACTCCGATTAACTTACAAAACTAGATAACACAAAATTAATATGAGAAAATGTTTTTTATTTATGTTAATGTTGATAAATGCTCTTTATATTTCTTTGAGAGAATAATGTTTAGTGCCTAATTTTTTTATAAACTTGTTTGCTTGAAAAAAAACCGATTCTGATGTCCTACCGTCAATCTGAAATCATTCTAAGAATTTCTGAGGGTCATGTTTTGTCTTGGATAGAGGGTAGAGTAATGTAACGTTTTTTTTCTTGAGATAATAAATCTCCAAATGCCAAGCTTTGTTAAATCAATTAAATTCAAAATTTCGTTCGGTTCCGAGAATTTTCCAAGTTGTTGGCCCCGGAAAAATGAAACGCATACGTAAAACATAGAATTGGATAAATACCGTCCAAGCACAAGACTTTAATGTAATTGTGTTTTGTATAAACTATACATCACGAATCTGTTTGAAAATTTTATGCTATAATAGCGTCAACGCACGTTTATTTCGTGTTATAAAGTCTGCAGAGTCCCTCGGAACTGTTGGAGCCCTCGCCCTACCGGGCTCGGGCACCAACCGTTCCTCGGGACTCTGCAGACGTTATAACACGGAAAAACGTGCGTTAACCCTATATAATATTATGTCTTTTATGATAACATGTCTTGTATAATATCATGCCTTTTATAATATCATGTCTTTTATAATATCATGTCTTGCATAATATCATTTCTTTTATAATATTATGGCTTTTTATGTCCTAAAGGGTGGTATATTAAGTTGTAATGTCTGTCTCTCTGTGCGTCCCCACTTACACATCACTTGTGTCATTACTGTAACTTTGTCATGCTTTGAAGGATTTATGATAACTTAAAATTTCTACAACATAGTGAGGTGTCGCGAAATCTTAGACCCATGTCACTTCCTCAAAGGTCACACTTACAGTTTCAATGTTCATATTCTCACAATGATTGTTTAAAGGTACATACATTCGTATTCAGAGTGTAACTTTCTCATGCAGGGAAGGATTTTTGAATAACCTGGCATATAATCACTACCACCTGAAGATGATGTTTTGCCTTCAAGACCTATGTCACAACCTCCAAGGTCAAAGTCACGGTTCTCATTCTCAGAGGAACACATTCATGACTGTAATGTTGGCATGCATGGAAGGATTTAACAATAACTTGGCTCAAATGTCTACCACATCAAGACACCGTATCTTGTCAAAGGCCCATGTCACTACCTTTAAGGTCATTTTCACTCATAGAGGTTAAAGGTACACATTTCTGTCCGGACTGTAACTTTGTCACACATTGATTTTAAAACAACTTGGCAGAAATTTCAACCACAACAAGATAACATGTTGCATCCAAGACCCTTGTCCCTACCAGGGCAAAGGTCACATTTACAATTTGAAGGTACTCATTCTCACAAGAAACAGTCACACTATTTGGTCACATGTTAAAAAGCTCAAAGAGGTTAATATAAGACAGTAAAAACAAAGATGTCTTCCAGTTAATAACTACATGTACTTCATGGATCAATCTGCTATGTTCAGACTTTGTACAGGAAACAATGAGCTCTGTGAGGGCTCTTATTTATGAAAACAAATTAAGTGTGTCCCCAACCTTGAAATGCTTGTGTGGTCTGTTACACAAGATAAATATAGTATGTCCCCTACAAGGTTAAATTTAATGTAAGGCCAGACTATATACCACCCTTGAACAAAATTTTGTGGTGTGGTAATGAGCAAGATGAGCACTTCATTTCATAAGAACAATATTAAGCAATTAGTTATGTTTATTCTCTTTCCTTTCATAATACATTTTTTGCTATACTTACGAAACCTTTCTGCTATACTTACGAAACTCCTTTTCAGGGGTAATTGTCACTTCTGCAAGACAGCTGTTTTATAATCCTATGTCTTATATAATCCTTGTCTTTTATAATGCTTCTTATATAAGCTGTATTATTCACTGTTTTTATTGAATTGTTAAACAACTTTGTCATAACTAAAGCCACAGGAGATTTGAAAAATAAGTTTCCAAGCAAAAAGTACAAACACTGATGGGAGCACATTTAAACTTAGTAAAAAAGAAGCATACAGTGTTATTAATAGAAAAGTGATAAAATGGAATGTACACTGATTGTGAAACTAATAATATAGACAAAAATGATACTGGCCAAAAAAACTAGTACCTTATCACCATTATCAGCTTCTAATGATTTTAATATTAGATTTGGATAAACAAGCGGGGAGACATTATATAAGGGCACAAGTAACTAGAGACTATATAAGTTGTCAGCTGATTGATTGATTAAATTGAGTTATTTTGAAAAATTACATTGATAAATGTTCACAGAATATATTTCTCTTACATACCCTATCTTACAGATAAAAAAGATACCCATTCACAACGATCACACAAAATATAGGCGCAAATGTGCCTGACTGAATGAAAAGATAACAAGGCTTTTTAAATCTCCAAATACTTGTCTCATTATATAATGTCCCTGAATAAGCTACATTGTTCTTTCTTTTAACTTTTAGCTTGACTTTTTTTTGAAGAAAAAAAAGCTATTGCTACATTCATGTTGTTGCTGCAGATGCCATTGCAGTTTCTTTCTGAAAAACTTTTAACATATTTTTTTCATTTCTCAATATATTCCCTTCATACTTGAACACAATAATTCTTTGGACAAGACCTTCAAGTTGACCAGACTCAACATTACCTTCTTTCATAAATGAACTTGACCTTAATGGTCATATATTTTAATTTTCCTTGATTTTAGCTCACCTGTCACAAAGTGACAGGGTGAACTTTTGTGATCGCTTTTCCTCCGGCGTCCGTCCGTCGTCCGTCCGTCCGTGGTCCGTAAACCTTTACTTTAAATGACATCTCCTCATAAACCACTAAGCTAATTTCATCCAAACTTCACAGGAATGTTCCTTTGGTGGTCACCTATGAAAATTGTTCAAAGAATTTAATTCCATGCAGAACTCTGGTTGCCATGGCAACCAAAAGAAAAAACTTTAAATATCTTCTTCTAAAAAACACAAAGATCTAGAGCTTAGATATGTGGCATGAAAAATCTTCTAGTGAATGTCTACCAAATTTGTTCAAATAAAAGCCCTGGGGTCAAAATTGGCCCCGCCCAAGGGGGTCATTGATTTTCCCTATATGCATATAGTAAAAACTTAAAAAAAAATCTTCTTTTAAAGAACTCAAAGAGCTAGAGCTAAGATATTTAGCATGAAAAATTTTCTAATGGGTGTCTACCAAGTTTGTTCAAATAAAAGCCCTGGGGTCAAATTTGGCCCCGCCCCAGGGGGTCATTGATTTTCCCTATATGCATATAGTAAAAACTTAAAAAAATCTTCTTTTAAAGAACCAAAAGAGCTAGAGCTAAGATATTTAGCATGAAACATGTTCTAATTGATGTCTACCAAGTTTGTTCAAATAAGAGCCCTAGGGTCGAAATTGGCCCGGCCCCGGGGGTCATTGATTTGCCTTATATGTGTATAGCTTGATTTTTGCTATAATCAGTTATAACTGTCTTCACACTTGAGAACATCTGCCTTAAAGACAATGTCTAAAAACAGATCAAACCCAATTTTACATTGAATTGTAAATAACCTTGACCTTGAAAGTCAAATGTCATTGTAATTTCAGTTAATTTTTTCTATGATTAGTTATAACTATGAAAATAGATTGTCTTCATACATGGGCACAATAATCAATGGGACAATACATTTATTAAGATTAAATTGAACCTTTTATTGACCAAAATTTGATCAAATTAGTTAATTTTTCAACAATTAGCCTGATCTTAAAGTTAAATATTTATGGATTTGATGTATACTTGAGCAAAAGAACACTTGTAACAAAACTGACATGTAAAGTCATTAGAATATGATCTTGACCTTTATATGACCTTGACTGTCATGGTCAAATATTGATTTAGCTAAGATTATGATAACTTTGTTATTTATTTATTGATTTATACTTGGACAAAAGAAGACATAATTTGACAAAACCAACATGTTGAATTATTTAGATATGACCAAGATCTCAAATTGACCTTAATCATCAAGGTCAAATAATTGAAATTTAATAGAATTGTCATAAGTTGATTATTTATTTATAGATTTGGTTCATGTTTGGACCAAAAAAACACTTTGTGATAAAACTGACAATGATGATTAATTCAAATGTGACCTTGATCTTTTTATGACCTTGACCTTTAAGGTCTAATGTGAAAATCTATTTGTAATTTGTGTCGTTATGTTTTCTAAGAGTATTCTGTACTGCAATACATGTATTCTTTCTTCAATGTGTTTGACCTTAGAAGAAAGATAAAGTCGAGAGTGATCCTCGCCTGGCGGTGGCTCTTCTTATAAGATATAAGCAATGTTTGATATTGAAAGTTTTGATAGAAGGATAAAAGTTTATGAAGTCAGGTTGTTGAAGGGTGGTGAAGTGTATTAATTTTCAAATGTTAAATAGTGAGATAAGCTAATTTTCATTTTTGCTTTTGCTTACATAATCTCTCTATTCTTTTGTATCCTTTATAAACCAAGCTTAATATCTTAAATGGACTTGTCCATCTTTCAGTATGGCTTAAAATGTTCATCATTTTTTTGTTTGAAAATTTCAAAATATATACTAACAATAGCAAATGGTCAAGACCTTGATTAGATGACATGTTTGTGCCAGCTGCTGCACTGGTTGCTTGGGTAGAATCAAATGACCGTACTAGACTAGAAACTAGATAGGACTAGAAATATCATGAAACAGGATATTATTCATGTTTTGAATCAAGATAAAACTTTTTATATGAGGCAGTGCATTAAATTATAAAATAACAGGCATTAAGCATCATAATAGACATTGATAGTACATGGTATTTCTGGGAGACCTATCTTTGTAGGAGGGATACTAGTCTAAATTAGTGAAAATCTTTGTTGCATTTCTTGTAATGAGCTTTGTTTCTACACTGTTCTAATTCAAATTGTTTGCAATTCAGTCAAAAAGGTTAAAGACAGAAAACACTATTTATAATTAACATCTCATGAAGATATACTGGTACTGGTCAACTGTTCCATAGTGAGAGCGATGTTTTGTTGGTTTGTGATGCAATTCGCGAAGACAGGCCACAATTAGTCTGGGAAATTAGTGACATTACCGGAATTTGTTTTAGTAATGTTTACTAGCACAGAATCATGAAAAAATGATTACAATGGAATAGTCAAGGGTCGTATTCAATAAACAAAAGTGTGTTGAATGTATGGGAGAGAATTTTGAGAAAGTCTTACGGTTGAAATTAAATTAACAGTGTGTGAAGTTTTTAATATGTGGTGTGGATGATTTTTATGCCACCGCATCGCAGATGCTGCGGTGGCATTTAGCAATTCACCTGTGTGTGTGTGCATGCGTGCGTGTGTGCGTGCGTGCGTGTGTGTGTGTGTGTGTGTGTTATAGATAGATTATATAGTGAACTTCAAAAATCTTCTTGTGAAAAACCACTTGTCCAATTTCAACCAAACTTAGCAGGATTGATCCTTGAGTGAAGGGCTTCCAAAGTTGTTCAAAGAATTTCATTCCATGCAGAAATCTGGTTGCAATGGCAACCAAAAGGAATTATAAGAATACATTTAAAAAATCTTCTTGTAAAGACCCAAAAGGCCTAGAGCTTAGATATTTTGCATAAGGCATTGTCTGGTAGACCTCTACCAAGATTGTTCAAGTTATAACCCTGGGGTTAAAATTGGCCTCGCCCGGGGGTCATTGATTTACACTATATGTACATATTGTAAAAACTTAAAATACCTTCTTGTAAAGACCGAAAAGGCCTAGAGCTTAGATATTTTGCATAAGGCATTGTCTGGTAGACCCTAACCAAGATTGTTCAAATTATGGCCCTGGGGTCAAAATCGGCCCCGCCACGGGGGTCATTGATTTTCACTTTATGTACATATAGTAAAAACTTAAAATACCTTCTTTTAAAGACATTAAAAGGCCTAGAGCTTAGATATTTTGCATAAGGCATTGTCTGGTAGACCTCTACCCAGATTGTTCAAATTATAGCCCTGGGGACAAAAACAGCCCCGCCCCGGGGGTCATTGGTTTTCCTTATATGTATATAGTAAAAACTTCTAGTAAAAACTTAAAAAAAATTCTTCTTGCAATTGACAAATGCTAGAGGTTAGATATTTTGTATGAACATTGTGGAGTGAATCTCTAGCGATAATGTTCAAAATATAGCCCTGGGGTCAAAATTGCCGCCGCCCTGGGGGTCATTGATTTTCAATATATACATTTAGTAAAAAATCAAAAAAATCTTATTTTCTGAAGGTACAAGGCTTAGAGCTTTAATATTAAATTTTGTTTAATGATATCATCTATAGGTACTCTACTAAAGTTGTTCAAATTTTGCCTCTAGTGTCAAAATTGCCCTGCCCGGTGCCATAGGTTTTCCTTAAATGTATATAGTAAAAATGGGAAGACAGCTAAAGCTTAGATATTTGACTTAAAATGTTGTTTGGTGGACCTGTATCAAGGGGACAGTGACCTACTTTCTTGTCCTTTGATGTACAGCAATAAAATTTTGCCCATGTGCACAGTTTTAGTGGTAAAATTGAACTTTGATATCAGGTGACCTAGATTTTGATGATGTGACCTACTTTCTTGTCCTTTGATGTACAGCTATGAAATCATGTGCACAGATTAAGATGTAAAGTGAACTTTGATATCAGCTGACCTAGATTTTGACAAAGTGGGTTTCTGTGTTGTCCTTTGATGCAGTCGTGAAATTTAAGCTGTGTGAAATCTGATCTTCACCACCGAATTCACAAGACTCAAGTGCATTGGTATATTCCTAGTCTGATCTTTTATTGGAATAACAATATATTTAACCACTAATCTGATAATAAAAATTAGATAGGTCAGGGATCTATGCATTTTGACACTCTTCAATTGTAAAGAAACAAAAAAAAAATCTGTTCCAACACTACTATTTAGTGTTGTATTAATGCGGTGGCATAGCATTTTTCTCAAATGCAATCTTGTTAATTTTTTAATTTAAATATAATTGAGCTGCGTCACGACAAAACCAACATAATGTGTTTGCGACCAGCATGGATCCAGACCAGCTTGCGCATCCGCGCAGTCTGATCAGGATCAATGCTGTTCGCTATCAGTTTCTCTACTGATAATAGGGTCTGTAAGCGAACAGCATGGATCCTGTTGATTTAAATATAATAGTTTGTGTTTTGTTAATGTTTTACAAGTGTGTTTGTTTTCATGTACTTGGACCTGGTTATATTGATGTTTAATGATATTTTTGTAGACACCTGTATAAATTAAGTCCTCTTTTAGGGTCACTTTGTTTTCATAGATGTATTAATAAAATATTCTGAAACAAGAAACCACATGGCATGTAGCACTGCCAATGTAAACATCTACAAAAAATATAAAACTCATTTATATGGAGTCAATTTATAAAAATGTATTTTTTTTTTAATTTTATATAACTGAGAGAAAACTGTTTCATAACAAACAGACAGTCATTCATATTTGATATTGAGTTTTGTATCATGAGGAATGACAGAGAGATTAGCACATACCACTTTAAACCCCAAAACATCTGTATATGAAATAATGAAACTGTCAGTTTCTGTTATTTGTATTCCATATGTGCTTGATTTATCATGTACTTCAGCATAGCCATTGAAATTGTTATTGGTATTTATGTTATATAACTGTAGAATTGCCACAAAGGGGACTGAACTTAAATGACTTTTAGCATTTGTCATAAAGCTTATTTCAATAACAATAGAACTTGATCATTAATTATTTACGTAAACAAGATTTTTGCAATGTTCTGATCAAAGCGTGATATTTCCATGCCATTTGGCAGGCTCAATCAAACCAAGCCTGTAACATTTTCAGTTTTGTTTTTTGTTCTTTTGGATCTTTGTTTTTCTTGATTTTATTTAACAGAAGTTTTGAACAGCAGTTTAACTTAATAATACTTTATTTGCTAAAACTGGCGTTAGAAAATTCCAAATTCAAATGGTTACAAGCTATTTTAATGCGCTTAATAAACTTCAGGACATATTAATGTATGGCATTGTGACTGTCTGACTGTCTGCCTGTATGTCCACATTCCAAATATGCATAGGGGGCCATCTGACTGTAAATAGAACAGTCATCTAACTGTAAACAGAACAGTAGAGAACAAAAGAGTTTATTCCATAACAACATAGGAAGGGGCCAATGGCAAACTATTGAAAGAAATGGCCCTTTATCCCAATTCGGTCGCATGTCAATCCATCCAATCTTACATTTGGCAACTAATTTGGCAAGATTAACAATAGGTAACTGTACTTTCCCTTTGAAGTCATTCATTCTGTTAAGCTTTTATGTGGCTACTTTCCTTTATGTGGCTGAAAAGGAAAATAGTGCGAACAAAAAGTAGCCAAATTATAAAATACTGTCTAGTTGGAATATCAGTCCTTATCTGTCTGTCAGTAGGTTGTTGGTCTCTGCAGGATGTCTCATGAACAATTTCAATGATTGGTTTATGTTTCCCAGTTAATTAGATTCGCTAGAGCTTGTAGCAACGTAAAGGATTTCAACGAGCGGAATATTTTTATTACCAGCAAGCTTCTAAAACAGGGCTACCGCTATCATAAATTACGGAAATATTTTACTAAATTTTACAATCGTAACTTTGATTTAATTTCCAAATTCAATAGTGATTTAAAAACTCTTCTGCGACAAGGGATTAGCCAGCCTGGTTTTTATGGCGATGTGATTTACAAACTTCGTAAGATTTTGGGTCATGGTAATTTTTCTGCTGTTTTTACTAAAATCATTAAACGTTTTATTAAAAGAGGTTATGACCCTACTATTTTAAGACATACTGCATGTTTAGTGTTCAACCCTTTTACAGTTGGACACTACGCTTTCCTCTTTTGATTGCATCTGACGGACCAAGTGGGAGACTCTATGATGGATAGTTCGTAAAGCCCTTTGGACTGAATTGTCTTAATGTTCGTCTTCTGCCTTGCTTCGTCGGGCCCTTGTAGGTGATTTTCTTGTTGCTCTGTCTTCCTTTAGGACATTGAGTACTTTTGTTATGGTCATTGGGTTTACTTTATATGTTTCTACATGATCATTTTAGTGTTTTACTTATTTAACCTTTTGTAACCATGACAACTGTTAGAATTTCACTTGGCGGGGATTCATTTTATTTACACTGTCTCGTTTATAGGAAACATGGTGGGGCTAAGAGCGAGGTTTGGTGCACCATTAACCGGTTTAAACTCCCCAGCAGTCATTATTATGCTGCTGACCGTTCCAAGGCGGCGCCCACTGTGTTCCTCAGATGTATGTCTTATGTTGTTTCATACTGTTTTGGTGACACTTTTGCTTGTGTCCCTTGTTGTTTTCTCGTCTACGGTAAGTATCTTCCCCATTGCCTCTAGTTTTTATTTCTTTGATTACTCCCCACCCCTCCCCCGGTCTCCTGTCCCCTTCCCCTTAGTGGGCCTATTTTTATTTTCTTTGAATTCCTAATCAGTTACAATTTAATTATCATTTAATGATTAACCTGTCCGTGCTCTGTCTTTGCCCTGTCCTGTTTTTGTTTGGGGTCCCCCTGGGCTCCTTGCCATTGGTTCTTGTTGCTGGGTCATGTGGGGGTTGCGTTCATTGAACGCCGCCTTTCCTTGTTGATCTTGTCTATCATATTTGAACTTGGCATGTACGTTCAATTCACTGACATCAACTGATTGATTTATACCACTTTGTAACCAAATTTTCTGTGAAATCAATGCATCCTGCAGTATAACTTCAGAAAGATTTCAATGAATGTGTTAAACTTTAAACTTGGTATGCAAGTACATGTTTGTTATATCAAAACACAGGTTAAGTTTAATTTTCTCAGCAATCAACTTATTATTGATAGAGTTATGCCCCTTTTTAAGCAAACTTTCTTTGAAATCATAGGTTTTCATGAGATAGTTGTTTTGTTGAAGGATTTCAATGATTGTGTTTATATGTGGTATGTAAGTATGTTAAGGTTAAGTTTAGTTTTGGCTGCAATCAACATATTATTGAAAAAGTTATGTCCCTTTAATACAAATTTTCTGTAAAATGATTGGTTTCTGCATTGTTACTTTTGAAGGATTTATCTGGAAGACATATCTTTACCAGTGATTTCTTCTTATGAGTTTGCCATTGTGGGATATGTTGTCACCGGGGAATATATGTTTCCCCCCCCCCCCAGCAAAGTCTTTGTCTATTAGAAAAATAGTACCATAGAACATAATTTGTACTATTTTCTGTACAGTCCACCTGTCTCCGAAGATGAGAAATATTTGAGAAAACAACCATTAAGTACAAAGGAGGTGTTTAAAGAGTTGATATCTCAGAGACTTGCGCAGGTATTATCTGATTATTTATGTTTAAACATTACAGTCAAAATTGATTATGTCAAAATGAATTTCTGAAAGAAAGCAGTAAAAATGAGTTATATTTGAGGAATATTTTCAATTTCTGTCTGTCTCTCTGTCTGTCTGTCCGTCCTATTTGGTGTCCAGTCTGCATCTTATGAACCAGTGGAAGGATATTGAAACAACTTGTAAGAAATATTAACCATAATGAGACGATGTGTAGACCTCAGGTTTGACCTTCCTAAGGTCATGGTCAAGATCACATTAAGTCATTTTGTATGAAATGTGATGGCTCTGTATCTTTTGAACCGATAGAAAGACATTTTTTGGGAAAATATTACTAATGATAAGATGATGTATGAAACCAAGGACTGTTATCATAGGTCTTGATATAGACTATGGTAGAGGAACACACATCTTATCTTTTTATGGATAAAAAATTGCCTCTTAAAATTATTTTGCATATAGCATTGTCAAGTAGACATCTATAAATGTTTTATGAATCGTGCATGTAAAAAATGCCTCCACTTTAGAGGTCATATAGTATGATAAAATACAGTTAAGTAAAACATTTTTCAGACAAATTTCTTGATTGCAAGGGTCTCTTCCCTAACTAAAAGATTTATTTTTTGATTACTTAAACAAATTTACAAACATATGTATATTGCCCCACCATTGCAGTGCTCTTGTTATACAATGCAACAATGTTGTACTTTCAGGGTTTCCAGTTAATAACAATGTTGAAACCATCCAGTGGTCTTTGGGACTAGCCAGACCAATCAGAAATACTACCTGGGTTCAAGACCTCATGTATCCCACATGTCAGGTCTCATGCGAGCAAGACCACGAAAAGAACAGGCAGTAAGTATGAGCCTTTGAACCACAGACACAGTAATTCTACTTATGGATTAAGTATAAGAAGAATTCAGATAAAATTGTTTTAGTCCCATGTTACAAAAAATAAAAACATTTAATTGAAGCAGTTTAAACTTATATCTGATTTTGTAACATTATAAGTGTATAGTTTTTATTAGTTTATTACACCAACTATAAACATAGAAGTGATGGGACAGACTATAAAGGAATCACTTTGTAATTTGAATCATTTATATTTGACTTAGTAGAAAGAACATTCCTAGCTAGTTCTAGTTTAATAAAAAGTTTATTTCTTATGAACAGGAGGAAGTTTATTTGAGTATAGGAAGAATTTTCGACAAGTTAACATTGACTGGACCCACAATAACTGTCACCAGATACAGACCAAGGTTTGTATTAAAAAAAATTGAGCCGCGCCATGAAAAAACCAACATAAAGTGTTTGCGACCTGCATGGATCCATTCCAGATCACAATCCATGCTATTTGCTTCCAAACCCTGTTAGGGGAGAAACCGATAGCCAACCGCATGGATCCTTACCAGACTGCATGGATGCGCAGGCTGGTCTGGATCCATGCTGTTTCACAAAACGCACAAAATGCACTTTGTTGGAATTGTCGTGACACAGCTCAATTTATGAATCTAAATGAAAAAATGAGAGCATTTTATTTAAATGTATTAAAAGATATATATCAGTAAATAGTTTTAATATTTATATTAAAAAAGACCACTTTTTGATGACCCTTCAATTATAAGCCTCCAGATAAAGACCACTTTTTGATAACCCTTCATTGATGAAATAAAGTAACCTCCAAATAAAGACCTCTTTTTTTGATAACCCTTCAATGATAAGCCTCAAAATAAAGACCACGTTTTGATAACCCTTCAGTCATGAAATGAAATAAAGTAACCTCCAAATGAAGACCACTTGTCTATAAAGACCATTATTTGCCTCTCCCTTGTGTGCCCTTTGTTCACAGGTTTAACTATATATTACTATAATTGTTTGTAGACATCCAAACTCAAAGATGTGTTACAGTTATAAGTACCGATTCCAAGCCTAGACTCTTTCCACTATGACATATCGTGGATCGAATTCCGCAATGAGAAACTCGAGAGTTATAACTGGAATTACCTAGACCAATATATCTGTACACGTGGCGAGGGCGACTTTGGTCTCATGGATGTATGTATGAAAATGTTGCCAATATGGGATATATATAATAGCACAAGCAACTTGGGATAAGGGTTCAGTTATCTTCTTGTCCAGTCTGGTGTATGCATTGCTGTTAAGAAGACTTCTTAAATTAATCATCATTTTGTCTTGTTGATGGTTGTTAAATTATATATTTTGTCTGTCAAAATTAGTGTAAGTAAAAGAATATAAGCCAACAGATGAAAAATTTCAAAAGTCCTTTAAAATTTAAATTATATGAATATTAATGAATGTACCTTTTTATAGTCTTTTAAAGAAAATCCATATACTGACATTTTGTCTTGTTTATTGTTGCAAAAGAATATCTTTTTAACCATAAAAAAGCAGTGCAAATAAAAAAATATAAGCCTTCTTGAGAGTGAACTGTTCTTTTTGTATTTAAATTGGCTTAAAGTCATGTTACAACGATTTATCAATAATATATTTTATATTCTGTAAAAAAGGTAGACGTCTTAGATGATGTACATGTTTGTCAAGGTATGCTGTGTTATAAATATACAGGTGTCTTATGCAGGCAAATAATCAGAAGATTATATGTTGTGCTTACTAGGTTTATTAATGCTATAAGTAAGTTTAAGGTTAGTTGCATGTTTTTGGTTCCAGGCTTCTGTCTGGTAAATGAATGAAATACTGCAGTTGAACTGAAACAAAAAACTCCTCAGTGCCAAAAGTTAGTTTGAAAGTTAGTCATGACTATATATAAATGACTCCTATTGCTGAAGGTCAGAAGTCAAAGGTCAAGGTCACTGACTTTAACTGCTAAAGCTTGCTGCACAAATAATTGTATTAATAATTGAATAAAAAATAGAGTTATCGTAACAGTTGTTACCATCGGCAAACTTCAACCTTGATCATAACTTTTTGAGTTCTTGGTGTATTGTCTTTATCCATGGCCACAACAACCTTCAAGAACCAAACTTAACTTGACCTTCATTCATAAATGACCTTGTCATTCAAAGTCAAATTCTAAATTTTGCTTTTTTTGCTTTTAGTGGCTGTAACTTATTTTTGGATGGATTGTCTTCAAATTTGAACGCAACAATAATTTTAGTTAATCAGACAAACCTTGACCATCATCCATAAATGAACTTTACCTTGAAGGTCAGTTTATTGAAATTTTCATTGTTATGCCCCAGGGCATATAGTTATTGGACAGTGCATCCGTCCGAGCAAACATTTTGGGTTAAGCGGCTATATAACAGTAAAGAGAAAAGAAGAGAACAATAGGATCATTCGGTGATCAAAAGGTTTAGGGGCTAGTGGCCCTTAAAAAAACAACAAAGGAAATAGCCCCTAAAGCCAAAATGTTGGAACGTCCATCCTTCTGTCTGTCCGTACGAGGTTAACCAAGAACAGCAAGTTGGATTTTTCTTAAGTTCTACCTGTACAGATGGCTTCATAATTAACACACTTACTAATCCATACAAAGTATATGATCTGGGCAAGTTACATAACTATGGCTTCCATTTGCACCAAGTTATGGCCCTTTTCAGCCCTTAAAAAATGAATAATGGTTAACCTAGACCGGCAAGTTTGAAATATCTTATGTTCTATCTGAACTTCAGGCTTAATAATTTTCACACTTACTTATCAATACAATGTGCATGATATTGCCAAGTTATATAAATGTGCCATCCATATTTCCCAGTTATTTCCCTTTTTATCACTTTGAAAATAGGGCTATGTATGGTTAGCCTATTCCGCCTAGTTGGATTTATAAAAAAATTCACCTAATTACTTAATTTATTTAATGATATCTTTCCTATTTGGTAGATAAGTACCTTTAACAGTCCTCTAATTTTTTATGGCGTTATGCATCTCTAGGTCAAAGTCAAGGTCACTTGTGTAAAATAATAAATCTAAACATTTCTGCTCATACTGCCAAGTTAATGTCTTTTATGTTTATAATAGTCATTCCAAGGGAGGTCCTCTTCATTTTCCTTAAGTAAGGGGTCATTTGGGTCAAGGTCACCAATGTCAAAAATAGATTTTTTACACTTTTACAGGTGTAATAACATTATTTTATCGACAGATATCTTGTATATTTTGTAGGAACATAAAATTGAGGTATTCTCATTTGGATGGAGGTAGGGGTCAGTTGGGTCAAGGTCACAAGTGCTAAAAATAGATTTTTACACTTTTTCTCATACAGCCTTTATTTATTGACAGATTTATATTATAATTGTATAAGTGGTAGGAAGATAATTTACATGGTATTCTTCCTTTGGATGGAGTTAGGGTCAGTTGGGTCAATGTCAACAATGCTAAAAATAGATTTTTACAATTTTGCCCATACAGCCTTTATATATTGACAGATTTATTTCATATTTGGTAGGAAAATAAGTTGCATGACACTCTTCCTTTGGATGGAGAAAGGGGTCAGTTGGGTCAAGGTCACCAGTGTAAAAATTGATTTTTTACACTTTTGACGTACAGCCTTTATTTTAAATATTGTTACTGACAAGAATCTGAGCCGGGGGCATTTGTGTTTAACAAACACGTTCTTGTTTTTGGCTGTAACTGGCTAAAACTTTGTTATTAATGAATGCATTGGCTTCATATAAGACACTTTATTTTTAGGATAAGATCTCATCATACTTGGACAAAACAACCTTTTTGACAAGATCTTTTAAAAAGTTGAATTGACCTTGACCTTACATTTTAAATGACATTGACCATAAAGGTCAAGTTTTTGAATTTTGGTTTAATTGTCATAATTTTTTTATTTGCTCAGATGTACAGATTTAATTTTTAATAGGAAAAAAAACTAACATATTGAATAATTTAGATGTGAACTTTACCTTTAATTGGCCTTGACAATCAAGGTCAGATTAATAAAAAAAAATTCCTGTAAGTTGCTATAACTTTGTTATGTATTTAAAGATTAACTTCATATTTAGACACACATCTTTTAGGTCAGGAGCTTCATGTATATCAAACTATAATTGACATTGACTCATATATGACCTTGACCTTGAAGGTCATATTATTGAATTTTCACTGATTATTCCTTTTATTGGCTCTAACTTGGTAATAAATCAATGGACTAGATTCATACTTGGACAAAACAACTTTTTGCACGAGACTTGTAAAATGTTGAACTGACCTTGATGTTTAGCTTTCTGTCAAAGTTAAATTATTGAGTTTTAGTTAAGTTGCCATAACTTTGTTATTTATGTAGGATTTGATTTATAATTGGACAAAACAACGCTCGTGACCAAATAAACATGTTGAATAATGTAGATATGACTTTGAACTTTAAATGACCTTGACCTTTGTCATTTTTTATGGAAATGATTCATACATGGACAAAATGAGAAGTGTGACTTGACAAACCTATTTAAAAAAAAAAAATAACTTAATTTATTTTTTTGATTTACTTTTTATTTTTAAGGGATTTGTTTAAAGATATATTATGCTCATCTTTGAGTGAAATATTTTTATTGCAGATCTTACTGAATATGTGTTATTTGAATAAAATAGTGTACAAACTATATATATGGGAATCTATGTTCCTTACTTCTGGTCAAGTAAAGCTGGTCCTTTCCTCCAGCCTGGTGGTGACTCTTGTTACTGTCCTAGTACTGCTATTTTTATTTCCTTGAATGAGTAATCTTGTGATCATACTTGAAAAATGGTCTAGCTATGGAACAAACTTTAAGTTCATTGCTTACATAAAACTTTAAATGTGTAGTATCTTACATAAAAGTTTTATAATGCAAATACATGATGTAGACCTGTGATAAGACATTAACCATTACCATACTAATTGTTTTTCAATCGAAACAAAACCATTCACCTTTTTGAGAGAAAATTTACATAATAGTACTGAATTAACAGCCAAAAGTGCAGACAATGACCTGAAACGTTGTGCACAGTTTGGATGGATAGATTTGTTTGCCACCAGCAAATGGGCAGTTTATTGTGAGAGCTTTTTTGGCGGGGGGGGGGTATGCACCTGTTTCAGTTTAGAATTCTTGACAAAGTTGCTTTTAAATAGAATGATTTTAAAACTGTAAAAGACGTAAATATTTAACTTGAAATACCCGAAAATCGTTACAGCTTACAATTGTTAGACAATAGAAGCAATAATTAGGAAATTAAGTGTATTTTAACTTAGAATATGTATAAAAATTAGGTATTTTATACACCTGAAAATGTTTTGGCTTATCATGTTATGCACCTGATTGTCCGTCAGTCTGTCTGTCTGTCTGTAGCAGTTTTTGTGTCTGGTTGAAATCTTTTGAACTGGTAGAAGGAAATTGAAACTACTTGTTAGAAATGTTTTCCATAATAAGACAATGTGCAGGAAGCCAGTTTGGCTTTCCTCTGGTCAAGGTCACATGTAGTCATAATGTATTAATTACACTATATGAATTTATTACTATTTTACCACACAAAATCTCTTACTTCATTATGTTTTTATCAGACTTTATATTTTATTGGATGTGAAGATAATAATTATTAAGGAAATCATAGTTTATATAATTTATTTATTTTGAAATAAGACAATCTTATTAATTGAAACTGATGTTACTGGTGTTTATATGAATTCACTAAATAACAACAATTTGTAAATGCTACTTATAAAATATCAATTTTTAAGGCAATTTATCAAAATTTCATATTTAGACACTCATCTTTTGAATGAAGATGTGTGGAGTATCTGCAGTTGTTAATAAACAATACTACCTCTGTTTGGCCTTACTGTGGGCAGTCATTCTCTAATTGAAAGACTGATATTGGTTGAAGGGTTAATATAAAGTTGCTGTATATGTTTTATTATACACAACAATAAAATATATGTCAAAAGAAAAAATACCAATTTAATTAATTGCAGAAAGTCTATCCCATGACTACCACTTCTTTTTTAAATGGCCGAATTTTAAAAGCTTTAAATCTTTAAATAAGAAGAGGTTAAAAGAACACATTTCCATATGCCTGCAAATATTATATTTTTTCGAAGTTTAGATACTTTGCATGAAGTATTGTGTTGTTGACATCTACAAAGGTCTCACACAATTTACATGTACAGTGATTAGTTGAGTATATATGTCTTAAAAGTCTATCCCTCCAACCTACAGCATGTAGAGCACAGACATTTAGCATGAAGCATTACTTAGTGTTTGTGGGTATAGATGTTTTTAATGTAAAGGGAGGAAATGAGAAAAGAAAATTATTTGCAGAAGCTGCAATTAATGCCTTAATGGGCGGATTGACCCACATTAATCATAGAATACACACATACCTCTAACTGAAGCATCTATAACTATATCTTAGTATTACTGTGATAAGAGCATAGTTCTTTGTAATGTATCAATATAGATCTCACTTACTATTATATTGATCATTGAAATAAACATGTCCCAGGCTGAGGAAGGGAGGCATTTTACAATCGCACTACATTTGTGTCAGGACTGTAACTTTGTCATACATTGAGGGATTTTGAAATAGCTTGGCACAAATGTCTACCACATCAAGACGATTTGTCGCACCCTACCTCAAAGGTCAAGGTCACCCTTACATTTTGAAGTTTCACATTATCGCAAATAGAGATAATAGGTACACAATTTGGGTCTGGACTGTTATTTTGTTATGCATCAAAGGATTTTAGAATAACTTGTCATTAATGTCTGAAAAACATGGCTTATTGAACACATAGACTGGATACAATGATAACGCTAAAAGTACTGAATACATTATTATGAAACTTTAAATATGGGTAGATGGCAGTCTGGAGATTATGCACGTTCCTTTCTTTTCTTTCTATGTTGAAAAATGTGGTTGCTAGAGCAACAAATAGGTTTAAAATATGGCAAATATAACAATATTTGTCATTTCTCAAAAAGTAGTGAAAATATTTTTATGAAACTTAAAATATGGATAGATGGCAGTGTGGAGATTATACACATGATTTTTATTTTGGCTACAGGGAGTATATTAATAGCTGTCCTACTCACCAAGCGTCGACGACCTCGTCAATATGGACATTCATCCTATGAAGTTTGAATATTGTGGGTCAAATGGAACTTAAGTTATGCTCCGGAAACCGAATTGCTAACTGACGGACAGACGAACCAATATTGGATATTTAAGAGGCAAATAAGCTAATAAGCAAATAAGCTTTTGTCCTACACCTGGACAAAAGTCCATAAGCTCATGAAACTAAAATTAGCTCACAATATGAATTTTATGAGTTTTTGTTCTTTATTATACTACAGTGGAAGGTCATAACTCTCATGTTAGCTCGGACAGACAGACGGACGTACGCGAGGGGGTGTAACATTATATGCCTCGGCATATAATAAAGACCATTTAAAGTGAAAAAGAGTTATTTTTCATTGACAGTATAATTCTAACATTAAGTGCGTCTTTACACTATGTTCGTATGCCGCAAATGACGTCATGTCAAAATATATGCACGGTCGTGATGCACGGTCGTGCAATACCGTGTTTACGGAGTCGCAAAATCGGCACAAAAACGGCACGGGTATGTGATAAAAATGGATTAACTTCATACTAAGACACATCAATCTTTAGGATATGACCTTCATGTACATTAAACTCAAATTGAGCTAAGCTCATTGATCACCTTGACCTCGAAGATTAAATATTGAATTTTCACTGATTTTCGCTGTAATTGACTGTAACTTGGTATTCATAAATGAACTCCTAATAGTTGGACAAAACAACCTTTTGGACAAGACAGTCTTGAAGATTGAATTGACATAAACCTAGAGTTTTAAATGACCTTGACCATCAAGGTCAAATTATTGAATTTTGGTTAATTGAAATAATTTTATTTGTCTTCTGATGTACAAACCATGTGCACAGTCTTAGATGTGAAATTAAACTTTTATATCAGCTTACCTAGATTTTGACCTAGTGACTTACTTTCGTGTCCTTTGATTTGCAGCTATGAAATATGGACCATGTGAACAGTTTCAGATGAAACATTAATCTTTGTTATCATTTGATTAAGGTTTTGACCTAGTGACACACCTTGATTTTTAGCTCACCAGAGCCGAAGGCTCAGGGTGAGCTATTAGTATCAAAGGGGATACTCCGGCGTCCGTCGTCCGTCGTCATGTGTCAACAATCGTCTTCTTCTCTGAAACCGCTGGACAGATATACATCAAATTTGGTCTGTAGCATCCTTGTGACAGTCACACTTGAATTTGCTCATGTCATTTCAATTGGCCCCTTTAAAGGATCAACAGAGCTAAAAATAGAAAAAAACCTTTAAACATCTTCTACTACAGAACTAATTGATGGATGATCACCAAACTTTGTCTGTAGCATTCGTGGGTAGTCTTATATCAAGTTTACTCATATCAATTTGATTGGCCCCTTTAAGGGGTCTCTAGGGTTAAAAATAGAAAAAACCTTTAGACATCTTCTTCTACAGAACTAATGGATGGATAATCAGCAAACTTTGTCTGTATCATTCTTGCGTAATCTTTTATCAAGTTTGTTCATATCAATTTGATTGGCCCCTTTTAGGGGCTGCTAAAGCTAAAAATAGAAATTACTTTAAACATCTATATCTAGAGAACTAATTGATGGATGATCACCAAACTTTGTCTGTAGCATTCTTGGGTAGTCTTTTATCAAATTTGCTCATATTAATTTGATTGGCCCCTTTTAGGGGTCTCTAATCCTAAAAATAGAAACTAATTTAGACATCTTCTTCTACAGAACCAATTGATGGATGATCACCAAACTTTGTCTGTAGCATTCTTAGGTAGTCTTTTATCAAATTTGCTCATATTTATTTGATAGGCCCCTTTTAGGGGTCAAGGGAGCTAAAAATAATATTAACCTTTAGACAGCCAATATGTAAGTAAGCACCTTACATGTTTTGCATGTGACATTTTGTGAATTCATTTACAAAAATTATAAAGAAAAAATGTTCCATCAAAATTAACCCCTCTGGAAAACCAGTTAAATGTCACCCCCTTTTGAAAAATGCATTACCCCTTGTGAACATTTTGCGAACCCCATCCCCATTATTGTAAAACGATCTTTGATCCGGGCTTGTTACTTAATCAATATTCATTACATTTCCCCAAAAAGGCGGGAATTTATTTACTATTTAGCGGTGGGTCGAACGTTTCACCCTATTTTTAAGGAGTTTCATTGTGATGCACCCAAAAAACATAGCAGTTCATATCGCTAATGCTCGCCTAGAGTAAAATAAAAACAAACAAAAGAAGAAACAAACAAAAAACAGCAACAAACAACAGGATTGTAATTGGCATAAAAGTAGAGATAATAATCTGTTTATAATCTCGTTATACCGTAGACTATAATTTGTTAAGAAAAAGAAAAGTACATGTACTTTATTAGTTAAAAATGTACTTCTTACATTAGAATCTTACGTAAAGTGTATTACCAGACATGCGCATATATTGATAATCACGCTTGGGGGTGGGGGAAATTGTTTTTTGTACAAGATCTTGCTTATATAAAACATATACGTTGTGATGCGTCATACATATATTATATAGTATATCATATACATGCACATGTTAAATTGTTATATAACGTTTACCAATTGTTGACTAAGATAAATCAATTTGAAATTCCGGATATCTGTGAGTGCCTATCCTTTTACAGAGACTTTAATTGTAATGATATTACTTTAGTTCTTTTTCCCCCAAGCCATTCGATTCAAAGACACAAAACGCATGTCAATTTATTTTATAATATAACCAGCAAAATCACACTGCCAAATTATGATTTACGAAGGAAAAACGGGAAATGTAGATAAAATGGAACCCTTGAAGAATATCAGACACGGTATAATCAGGATTGTTGCAGACTCGGTTTAATCACAGCTTTAATTGATCGAGCTTGTTTATCTGGCGGTAGTGGTAGATTCAAGCTAACCCTCACCTAAAAGAATTCGAAGTCAATGTGGACTTCTTGCTCAAAGCCTATATTATGTTTTTACACGAAAGTGAGAAATGGAGTTT
The DNA here is from genome assembly GCF_026571515.1 of Ruditapes philippinarum. Taxonomy (NCBI): domain Eukaryota; kingdom Metazoa; phylum Mollusca; class Bivalvia; order Venerida; family Veneridae; genus Ruditapes; species Ruditapes philippinarum. The sequence continues at coordinate 42,288 of NW_026852629.1, read as the reverse complement.
AAGGTGACAACAGACACTTTCCGTGGTACTCACATAAATGTCATTTAAACCAAGTTATTTTAGTAATAATTGTTATTCATTTAATCTTTGTGCATTAAATGTCGTTGATCATCATAAAAAATATCATATTTGAAAAAAATGCCTTTGTAAATGATTGATTTTGAATAAAAATCCTAAAATTTTAAATCGTCATATCAAAGTCATTTTTTAGTTTTTTGTCATCAAACTTTTGGAAAATAACCAGACTTATATTATCTGGGGAACCGTGTCTCAAATTTTTTATATCTTTTCTCAAAAAAATATTACGTAACGTCAAACATTTTATGCGACTTTTTTCACCATACATATTACGTAATTAAAGATAATTAAGTCGCTGATTGAGCAAACAAAAATCCCTGACACGGTTCCCTCCGTAAATGAATTTCCTTTCATGTGTTTTAAACTGCATGTTAATTGCTTGATTATTAAAAAAGTTATGCCGATTCAAAGTTAGTCCGACCCGCATCAAACGAAGTGTCATAAATCGGCTGTTCTCTCTCGGACCCCTACGTTTCACGCTAAATAATTGCATAATACACAAATATCACACCAGAGAGGGTCACATTTTGCGGTAACATACTCTAACAACATTTTATGACCCAGTGACATCTGACCAATAAAAAAGCTGCTGATTAATATCAGTTTATAGCCGAAATTTCTTCAATTCTTAACGTGATTTACTGTTCGTCTGGTATCTGTCGCACATGTCACGTGACTATCGGTAAAATTTGAGGCACTCAGTGGGGGGATATGGAACGCATTTGCGCACCGCTAGCGGGATATTTAATTGTTTCCTATTTGAAGTTTATTATTATTATCATCATCAGCATTATTGTTGTATTATACCAGTGTCACTCTGCCTGTGTATTCGTGTATGAAATTCCGTTAAAATATGAAATAAAATAACAAAAAACTGAGCTTCTGACAGTCTTTTAAAGTCCATGGTAGATGTACAAATAAGAACGGTATAGTATATATTTTTTCCACCAAATTGATAATGCTTCACATATTTTAATAGAAATAAAAGGTATTACTCGATCATTATGATGTGGCCTTCTTGACTTCTATTATCATGAATATCATCTATGCACGGCATAGAGATCCAGTTTCTACCGGGATAGACAATAAATTTCATACTTTGTCCCAGATTTATTAGTACTGTGTCGGATTTACTGGCGAACAATTTATTTTCACTGAGAATATATTTTAATATCTTTTTTTATTCATAGAGAAATAATCATCCTTAGACAATCTAAAATGGTTTAGAAATTTGTCAGGGACACCTTATCACAAGTCATATAGGCGTTCACATAAAAAATGTCGTCTGTTGTTGTTTTAATTGACATTGTTAGAAAACGAGGTTGAATGTAAAGTAAGCCCTTGAATCCGTACAAAAGTCTATCAACTCAATGTAATATATATCAGATTAACGGGACAGACAAATTATTTTCACACATTATGGATATTTTAGCAACTACATTTTTAATCAACCCTGTGGTCGTGCGATTTGCCGCTATGCTTAATTATTTATGTTTCATACATTATGTTACGTACATTGGCCGACAATTTCTTAATTTATAAAAAAGGCTAAATGTTGAGATATTTATAAAAGATGTACGGTAGATGAACGATACATGTATTACGAGAAGTATGGACCAGTATGGACCTGAAATTCACGGATATATGGAACTACCGATTTCCCTCATTGATGCCTCAACAGGGGGCGGAGCGTTATCGATAATCGACAGGTTACGCGAATAGCAGATACAAATAGTATAGGTACCGTTTTAAATCGTTTAAAAAAACATTTTTTGGACTAACTGCTTCCACAATTAAATCACGAATGTGTTCAGAAAAGGTTGATAAATCTACTTAGCAAAAAATCTTACAGTCCGACCCCGGTTATTCGACAACCCTTTATTCGAATACCCGGCATTATCCGAAGTAGATCGGCGGTCCCGTTTTTATCTCTATATAAAACAATATAAATACGAGCGTATAATTCGAAATGCATTATTCGAATACCTCCTATTTTTCGAAGTAAAATTTCGGTCCCGATTATACAATTATGAAAGCATTTCACACCTATTATTCGAAGCCAGCCTAATTATTATTCGAAGCCAGACTAACTGGCGCAGATCCACTCGCTGACCAGTCGACTTGTGAAAAATATCCACAGTCATGCGTGTAATTAGACAATCATGATAATAACTCTTTGTGTGCTCTTTAATTAATTTTGATTACCGAAATGAAAAACTATGCACCGTGTCCGATTTTGTTGAAGATGACAGCAATAATTTTTATACATTCCGTATATGTGAATTTGTCAAAACATCAAAACATTTTTTTCATTAATTGTAACGCTACACGAGAGCCTTAATTTATCCTAATCGAAAATACCAGAGTTAAGCTGTAAATACCGTAGTGACGACACGGCCATTATCAAGGCTTTGCGCGAAACGAAACGATACATAATGTAGAATAAAATAAAAGTATTTATGTCTTCAATGTCAATACAATAATTTTTTTACGCATCTTTTCTTTAATATTTATTTTTCTCAATTGATTACATGAAGCAAGTGTGTTGTAAACGGTAGTTTTGCGATGATTGGTCAAAGTGGAGTAGTTTTCGTCTATCACAATATTCCGATTTCGATTATTCGAACCCATCGATTATTCGAAGTAAATATTCAGTCCCAGGCACTTCGAATAAACGGGGTTGGACTGTATTTTAGGTATTTTCAGTGATAGTTGACTCCGTTGTCACCTTAATGACTTTAATTCCATTAAATCGGCATAGTTCTGTCAATTCGTCTTCAATCAAATTGGTAAATTCAATTTGGCTCACTGCTGTGATCTGGAGTGAAAACTACCACTACCAACACCACCACCAATTTCTCTACAATCAATGTAGTAGTTCAAAGTAAGGTAAGTTCTGTGGTATTATTAAGACTTAAAAAGACAAAATAATGAAATAGGAATGTAAATCAATTATGAAATTGAATACTGTATTAAAATTAGAATGTTTTCACTATGATAACTTGGGATGGGGCACATTATACATGAATAAATTATTAAATTTCGTCCCGATACTTTTAAATATTTATCCAGTATAATGTAAAATAATGGTGCTTTTTTCATATAGCTGTACATGTACAAAATTGTTTATCACATTGTAAACTACGTATAGGTGCCGGTTAACTAAGTTTATGACGCAGGTATAGTAATATAAATGTAAAAAAAGTTTTTGTTTGTTTGTTTTGGGTTTTAAGTCACATCGACACGTTATAGGTCATATCGCGACGTTCCAGCTATACTGGTGGAGGAAGACCTCAGGTGCCCTTCTGTGCATTATTTCAGGCACGAACAGGCACCCGAGTAGAACCACCGACGTTCCGTAATCTAGCTAGATAGCTTCCTCACATGAAAGAATTCAAAGTCACTGTCGAGATTCGAACCCACAGCGGTTAGGGGCAAGTGGTTTGAAGTCAACGACCTTAAGCACTCGGCCACGGACGCCTTAAAAGTAATTATTTGAATATAATATTATGTACGTAATTCAAACTAAGCAAATTAGCATGGTAACTCCGTGACGTTATTCGCAGTTAAACGCTGTAGCTGAAATTTCCTAAAATTTGAAGGTGTTATGAAATACGTAATACAATGTAATCATTACACCGATACATGCATATATACAATATGATTAAATCCCTTTAGTTTATGTTAAGCATTGCTTGATAACATGGAAAGGAATAGAATTGTATACTTATGCAATATACAAAAACAAAGAAAAAAAAGAGTATATAAAAAAATACAAGTTTTTTTTATTGAAAGATGTAACTGCTTTATCTGTACAAGAACTTTCAAATCAGTTTTGATGTTGGATTAAAAGTCAGTCATAAGATTTCGTCGTGCCAAACCTAGATTCCGAGATATTTTTGTTCAAATGGTGGAACTGCATGTTTTCTGATATGTTTTGATAAAAAATATATTCTTTCAGCATAATAAATGCATTACAGCGTTAAACAAGCAACGGTAGCGGTGTTCGTGGCCGAGTGGCTAAGGTCCTTGACTTCAAACCCCTTGTCCTTCACCGCCCATCATTTGGAATATTCATATAAAGAAGGTTTCTATTTTATCTAACGGAATGTCAGTGATTTTCGGGTGCGTGTTGGTAACTGAAACATATAACAAACCTGAGATCTCCCTATACCAGTAAAGACATAAAATCGCCATATGATATTTACAGCGCTTGTGCGAGGTAAAAACTCAACCCCGAAAGAAATACATTTTTTCTTAAATATTTAACTATCAAGATGTTTTATGAGTTTATAGAACAACTATAAAGAAATTGATTTTGTATGACCGGGATATATTTTCTATTCGTTATAGATGAATATTAACCCTTGCATCACATGTTTAAATATGCAAGAATAACGTTCAATTATGTTGCTAACATCAAAGTACATAATGTAATAAATAAACGATTTATAATCGGCAATTAATGATTCTCCAGTGATTTGCATAAATAGTTTATAAAATCATTTTAAACTGGAAAAATCGTACAAAAATACTGTATCGCAGTATGGCGAAGAACATAACAAAAGAAGAATGATTTCAATTTCCTCATTGAGCTTATATACCCCAAACAGAGCTATCCTTACGAGAACTTGTTAAGTAAAAGATGCATTATACCTGAAGCGTACACAATTTTAAGTGATCCAAGATACTGTGTAATGATAAAACAGGACGACAAGACTTTATTTTCGTTGCGTGTTGAACACTGTCTTGATCATATTGCAGCATACACTTACCGAGATCAATTTGTAAATGAGCGTATCTCTAGGAATATCAACGGACAGTGAAACCAATACAGCAATTCAAGGAAAAAATCAGAACTGCTGACTTTAAATCTATTCATCATTTAACGTGAAAAGGGATATTTTCTCATAGGGGGATTAAAATCATATCATCCTAGCGTCTTTTCATATGCCAAAATAGGTCAATAAAGGACACAGAAAACAGAACATTCCACAAGTCACGTACTATTTTAAACATTCGCATTTTCATTATCACGCACCTCTAATAGAGTATAAATAATATTAAGAAAGGTCAAAAAAGATACTCGGCCGAGATAAATCTGCTTTGCTTTGACTTGCAAAAATTTTATAACAAATTTTTTTATTTAAAATTTTTTTTAGCAGAGTCCGTTAAATGATGCAATAATGATAGTAATTACTTGTGCTTGCAAACAGATATACAAGGCTCTCGGTAGGGTAAGGTCTAACAAACTGTTACTGTATTATTTATGTACGTGACATGAACCAATTTTCCAACACGGAGCAAAGAGTAACACAGAACGTTGAAATATTCTAACTATCAGAAAGTTCTGGATCACAATACTTAATTACTCTTAGGTAGCCAAAACAGTTTTTTCATGGATGCATGACTTTTGCTTGCATGTATTCCAATGATCATCTGTTTTTGTCATATTTTTAGCTCGACTATTCGATAAGAATAAGTAAAGCTATTGTAGTCACCCGAGCGTCTGCGTCGGTGTCGGCGTAACCACTTATGTTAAAGTTTTTGTAATACTTCATATATTTTCAAAGTCTATTGACACATGGTTTTGAAACTTTTGAAACTTGTCCACCATCATGACCCCAACCTGTAGACAGGATAAGTTAACTGTATCAAGCATTTTGACAGAATTATCCCCTTTTTCGACTTAAAATTTACGTTATTTTTTTTGTAATACCTCAAATATTTTCAAAGTCAATTGACATATAGCTTTGAAACTTTGCACACTTGTTCACCATCATGATCCCAACCTGTAAACAGGATGCGGTAACTGTACCAAGCATTTTGACAGAATAATGCCTTTACACAGCATATCAAGTATAATATTAGTGATTGAATGTGTCAATATAAAGAATATTTCAGGCACAAGACTTTAATAATTTTGCTTTTGATAATTATTTTATAATTATTTTTAATTTATATTTATGAAATTAAATGTTTAATAATAACATGTTGATATATTGGTTATTTTGAAATAATTAAACTTTAGTATATAAGGTTAGATTTCATCGGCGTCAATGATACAGCATACCACTTAAATTTGTTCTTTAAGGGTATAACTGGTGACATGTCCGGGGTCCGTGCTCGACCGCGAAAGCTGCATTTGTGACCTTACGAGCGGATAGACCCTCATTAAGCATAGGCTATAGATAGAGAGCATCATTGATAACAACAAACTTTGATCTACAGCTTGAAAATGAAGTGTAATGTTTTTTTATGAATGGTTTTAAAGCAATTCAACAAAAAAGTATATTGATCTCCCAATAAATCAATTAACAATAGTTTTTTTATATATATCACCAATGTCAAATAGCTTTTATATCTTTGACTGGCACGAACATGATGTTTGTAAATTTCCTCATACCTGCCTAAAATTCAGGTAGCAGTCTTCTATTAAATTGATAAATACTGTATCACCATGTAACACGTGTATAACAAACAAAAAATTCCTGAATTTGGTCTTTTTGAAATTCATCCCATTTTTTCATTCCAGAGTGTGTTCTACTTTCAGTATTGAAAGAAACCTTTTTTTTTAATTTGACATGAAATAAATGCATGTTATATTACTATATTTTAATATTAGTCTCTTTTGTTACTATTTGTATATTTTTTACAATTATAATAATAACAACAGACTTTGATATTTTTATCATCTTATGTTACTGACTACAGTAGTGACACAAACAGTACAGTCATGTCACATAACATTTACAAGTCTTGTAAGTCTTGTTTGTATTCAATGGAATTACTTTCCTTACCAGGTAGGCATCAGTGAAAGCATTTTTTATATTAAATGTATTTCCCCACTTTTAAATTATGGACAGTGCATAAGATAAGTATAATTATGCAAAAAATGGTTTACAAAAAATTCGGAAAAAATCTACAATCGTACTTAATCTGAGTATAACATGACCTGTGCGTAGGAATAATTTGGTAAGGTATCTGTAATGAGCGCATTTTTGCGCGGAGCTTCTCAATTGCTGCATTGCAGCAACATTTGTACTTGTATTAACAGTTAAACCAAACATATGTCAGCCCATTTTACGTACGATTTATACAGTGAGATATGCAACCAGTTATCTTTACCCGCAAAACTACTGATAAGAATAGCTTGTCGTCTGCTAGTTATGAAAGTGTTTATCGTGTATTGGCATATTTCCCTTGAGTCTTGGTATGCTTTCACAGTGTCCCTACCATGTATAAAAAATCACATTTAACTGTAATGAATTTTTAAAGATATGATTGGAGATTTTGAACTAGAACTTAATTGACAGCCGTAGATTTTTTTCTTAATTTTAATTTTTATTTTTACATATTTGACGCAGTTTGACATGATCCCTGACCTACATCTTTCACAGGAAACATGTGATCCGAAACTCCCGCACTTGATCCGGAATTGACGGAAATTATTCAACTCAAAAAGATCAATTAAGGACAGGAAATATTCTTTAAATGTGATAAAAGGTGAAATATTTTGTCGCTAAGTTCCAAAGGGTTTTTCAATTAATGATCATTATTATTATTTCAAACGCCATTTATTACGTTAGTGATCCGGAACTACCATACGAACTGTATAGTAAATAAATTATAATCATACCACGAGGTGTGGCCGTGGGAGACGGTGATATCATAATCATCGGATAGACTAGTAACTGTATTAAGTGAAACATAAATACTCTTTATATCAATGTATTCACTATTAAATTACATTTTCTAGGATGCCTAATGCAAAGGAAAAATCTCACAGACATGGAAACCCCGTCTCGTTTCCACGCCATTCCACAAGGTCATTGGCAAGAGGTCAATCGGCGCGGCCAAGACAACAAACTTTCAAAGCAACACCAACAGCTGAACCAAATGTGGCTTTCAATGTGGAAGCACGTGTTCCTACTGGTACTGAGCATGGTGATGGCAATTTACCTACAGGCTGTCAGGTAGCCGGTAACCCGCGCCTGAGCTTCAGCAAGAGCATCACGTGATCGGGTTTCCAATGGTTTCTCAAAGGCTGTCTCCTTCTGAAACCTCCAATAACCAAGTGAGTGTGACCCTATTTTGGTAATACCTACTCATGACCTGGATATTCCTATTTCAGATGCGTTACAGGAAAAATATGGAAAAATCAACTTATGTCGATCTTGCACAATTGTTGCACAAAAAATTCCGTATGCCCAGTTCGCAAGATGACATGCACATTTCTTTCATAAATAATAAGTTTGTATTGAAATCTAATAAAAAACTAAAACAAATTGAAAATATTGATTCTTGGACTGATGCATTTGTAAACATTGTTTTAGTTTACATTTAAAACACCCCATTAAGTGCAGCGGAACTTTCGAAATACATGGCAATTGTTCGTGGTGCTTCCGCTTAAATAAATTCCAGAAGTGTTACCAATATGATATTCAATTTTGCCTTCGCATGTCTATTAACTATAGTCGTCTTTGGTCAAATATTGATGGCAATTTGTGGCTTACATGCGGGTTGCTAGGTGATAACCCCTTCACTAGTGACGAGGTAAACAGAAATGCCTTTGCAGGTGCTAGTTATGATTACAATTTCAAAGGCGGATGTTATAAGATGTTTTGTCAGTATAGGCACACCTGTATTGTATGTAAATTACCACATTACCCATAAATACATCCCAAAGGCCTAGGGGTTTGGACACTATAAACCAATTTCTCCGTCGACCCCAATTTATGGGCCAAAGGTAAAACGCCAATAATAATTGATAAAATTTTACCATTTCTCGAAAAGTATACAAACATAAATAAAATGATGATAAAATTCACGGTTTTCAGCATGGTTTCCCTCTTGGTTATGCAGGTCCAAGAATTGCTAGGGACAGCAAAAATTTAAAGTCAGTCATTGATAATATTGACACTGCAAAACAAAAAAATTATGATGAGATAGATGTTGGGCGTATGTCGGGCCCCTACGCCACAAAACCTTTATCAAATCTTAGATGTTCCCCGATCGGCTAGTTCCAAAGAAGTCCGGCGGATGTAGGTTAATTACACACATGTTACATCCCGCAAGCAACAGTGTTAATGATTATATTGACCCAATGTTAACATCTGCCAAATATTCGGATTTTGATAATGCTGTAAAAATGATAAAAAGGCTAGGTGAAGGTACATTAATGGAAAAATGGATTTGAAAAATGCTTTCAGAATTTTACCATGCTATCCTGGAGATTTTGACCTGTAATGGATTCATGTTGGATGGTCAATACTATATTGACAAATGCACGCCATTGGGCTGTTCTATTAGCTGTTCTACTTTCGAAAAAATTTCATTCTTTTCTAAATTGGGAAATCAAACGCAGAACTGGTTACGATGATATAGATCATTATCTTGATCATTTTATTTTCATGTCTGTTGCAAATTCTGATAAATGTAAATTGAGCATGTTACAATTCGAAGCAATGTGTACTGAATGTGGTGTACCAATTGCTTGTGATAAAACCGTCGGCCCCGTGACATGCTTACTCTACCTAGGTTTAGAGCTTGATTCAATTTCAATGGAAATACGTGTACCATTGGACAAAGTTATAAATTTATTACTTCAAATTAATGATGCATTGTTATTATGAAAAATAACGTTGCAACAATTACAATCATACTGGTTCATTGGCCTTTTACTTAGAAAGCAATGCCCTCAGCACGTGCATTTATCGCCGGCTTTACTCAGCTATGTCGCAAGCTTAAAAGCCGTACCCCAAAATCCGATTGTTAAACGGTCTAAAAAGCGATTTACATATGTGGAAATCTTTCTTGACTAATTATAATGGCAATTTGTTAATGTTAGACACTGAATGGAAATCGAATTCAGACATACAGTTGTTTACTGACAGCGCAGGGCAGCCCAAATTTGGGGTTTTTTGTATTTATTTTAATTGGGCCCCTTGGGCCCTTTTATGCAATGGAAAAAACGTCAATGGAAAAGGGTACAGATTTTTCTTAAAGGGCTTTTCCTTTTTTTGAAAAAATACCATTAGGGATCGGGGTTTTTTTTTTCATGGTCCCAAAATTTCCGATTTTATGGGTTTCATTTTTTTTTTTAAACTTTTTTCCCGGGGGGCCCCCCAAAATGGCAAAAGTTTCTAAAACCCCAAAATTTAAAAAACTTTGGGAAAAATTTATGATAAATTGGGCCCCCGTTCGAACCCAAAAAGTGTTATTGTCCCCTAAAATTTTCATACCAGTGGTGTAAACAATTTAAAATTGTTGATTCAAAAATTTTCCCCAAGGGAGTTTGGAAGAAAGTTCCGAATTTTTTAGCAACCGGGAAAGGGGAAATGCACCCCCAAAACCAAAAACCCCACGGACTTCATGACGTACTTGCCGATGAAATAGCAATTCTACTAAATTCCTCGATTACGGAAAAAACGAAACAAATTTATAACCAAGCTGTAAATGCATTCAAGAACTTTTGCTGTTTGTATGAACAACCGGGCGTATGTTAATTTTATAGTTTATCTCTCACTCAAAAAGTTAACTCCTATTTATCCGGTATTTCATTTTTCTGAAATAATACACAATCATTTATAATAAAAAAAGATGTTATGTGGAATGCGACGCATCCGATCAAAAAAGGATTTGCGCGTTCCAATAACGTTACAGGTACTTCTTCGCTTCCAAATGGCTTTACAGAAAGTTGCATATTCAAACTATGATTCAATATTGTACATAACGGCTTTTGTTTGTGCATATTTTTTTTTCTGCGGGTTGGAGAAATAGCCGTTAACACAAAGAAATCAGACACCAGTAGAGTCGTTCAGTTAGGAGACCTTAGATTTTCGGAGAACGAATGCTACTTAACGATTAGATTTTCCAAAACCGATCAGTTTGGGTCGTTGGTTACACTGACATTTTGTAGATAGCATTACCCTGAGATATGTTCCTATAGACTTCTTCGCCTTTACATAACATTACGCCCTCAAATAGATGGTCCTCTATTTTGCCATTTCAGTGGGCAACCAATAACTTAATATCTGTTCCGTTTCATGCAAATGCTTAAAGTTCCTCAACATTGATTTAAATATAAAAAGCCATTCATTTTGTATTGGCGCGGCTACCACAGCTTCTCAATTAAATATTTCTGACGATATTATAATGCAAATGTGTAGGTGGTCTTCAAAATCCAAGGCTTGGGTTGCGTTCATTGAACGCCGCCCTTATTTTATAAGAGATACATTAGGTTAGATAAGATAATTCCATAGTATTTTTATTTTTAGATAACGTTGGCCACCTTTGTCAAAATATTTGGATCGTAGGCAGAGACACATGCTAAAACGAGGCCGATGGGACGTCACCTTGGTCTTCAGCGACGTGGTGTTACTGGTCATCCGGGTTTACATTATAGGCAACTTTACACTATTATTTACTCAATGTCTTTTTGTTTGCCACCACAAAGTTTTATTGTTTTACACTTTGGTGGCAATGATATAGGTCTAAAACCATGTGGTGTTTTAAAGAAGTTATTTCTCAGATAATGAGAATTTTGCCTAGAGCCTGTTTTGTTTGGTCCTCTATATTAACTCGTTTTGTATGGAGGCACTCCGAAAATAATAAAGCTATGAATGAAAATCGGAAAAGAATAAATGGAGCATTGATATTTTTTCTAACCCATGTCTTATGTGTATAAAACATCCAGATTTTCAAGATAAAATGCCAGCATTCAGTGTCTATTCTAGGATTTGAAAAACAGGGGCGATTTTTATCGAAAAGTGAGAATTTATTACAATTGTTGATTTTTTTCCTTCTTTGTCTATGTAAAATTCCCCCCCCCCCTGCCTCAGGAAAAATAGGGGGGAGGGATTCTAAAAAATATGAGTGAATCCCCCCTCCTAGAGTAGACACTGAGCATTATTTTCTGATGATGGTGTACATCTGTCTTATATTGGAAATGATATATTTTTAAACACAATTTAAGGTGCTATTGAAACATTTTTGACTAATAATGCAAACGTATATCCAATTGACTGAATAAATAAAAGCCTGGCAGCGGCGAAAATTAAATTTGGCGTGAGCACTGCGTATTCATTGGCAGACTTATTCGACGCAGTGTTTTATTAACTAAAAATAATTCAATTTAAGTTAAAGAAAGATATAAAATACTGTGTTAAATACTGTTTTTGATTGAACCCCAACAGTTAGATCTAGCAGTAATCATTAATTCGGCGATTGGTCATTCAATCTGCTATTGGACTTGTTTTTTTATTTGATTTGGTGACACTTTTGCTCGTGTCTCTTGTTGTTTCTCGTCTACGGTAAGTATCTTCCCTTGTCCCTAGTTTTTATTTATTTTATTCCCCCCCCCCTTCCCCGTGTCTCATGTCCCCTTCCCCTGTGCCTTTTGACATAATGGGCCTTATATTAAATCATTTATTTGTTTTGTTTTAGTTCCTTATAAGTTACTAATTATGTATTCTGATGTAGTGGTTTGCCTGCCCGTACTCTGCCTTGTGCCCTGTCCTGTTTTTCTTTGGAGTCCTCCTGGGCTCCTTGCCGCTGACGCTTGTTGCTGGGTCGGATGGGGGCTGCGTTCATTGAATGCCGCCTTTCCTTGTCGATCTTGTTTATCATATTGTTGTGTACGAATAAAATGGAAAGAAATAAGAATCCCTAAAGAAAGCCCAACACGGCAAAATTGAAAATGTTGCAGGCTCGGTTTGATTAAGCCTGTTCATGGACGGTACTGTCAAGTGCAAACTACCGTCCACGCCCCTTAGCGCCGGCTTAAGCAGAATTCAACATTTAACACGAAAATGGTGAAATTTTGAATTAAGATATATCCGCAGATGTGTTCATATGGCAGTTCTCATGGAACATTCAATGTGACACAGCAGGGCCATTCAATGAAAAGCAGCGTATTGTCCCAAAGTAAAAGAATGCTTTTGCCCTAAACGAGAAAACAATGGGCGGAACTAAATAATATTGAATTTTGAAAGGGGATCTGAGGTTATGAAGCCTGCATATCACAGATATGATGTCAAAAGACAAATTTAAAAAGCAGGCCACATACACTGTAGGGAACGTGTTACAGTATCGCGTTTTTCGGTTTCAGTATAGAATTTCAAGATGGAGGATTATTTATGGGAAGAGAGGTAGGTGAATTTTATTCAGGTCCATACTACTCGTACTTTAGTTTCTTAAAGATGTTTTTGTGCTTTGCTTGTAAGGTACAGAATCCAGTATCTAGTCATATATTTCTTCAGACCCTGCACCGCAGATTAATCTCTATATTGTCTCATAAATGTGCAGATTTGACGGTTTAAAAATTTAACATTCCGACATTATTTAAGCATGCCTAGATAAGGTAAATCTACAAAACGTTAGTCTTTTGTGTTAAGAAACGTTTATAAAAGTAAATGACCAGTTGAACCTTTTTCTGTTAGTAAAATGCGTTTGAAAAAATAAACAATGTTACAGCATAGACCTAGCGACTTTGATCCAATTTTGTTACAGTTTATACCCAGATTTCGGTTACAGTTTAGATACTTGCCAAATTTCAAACAAAGTTCGTACGTGTATCCATTATTTTTATGAAATAACTCACACCTTTCTTGAAAGGTTGTATTTTTTTCTTCAGCAGAAAAGTTTATAGTTTGCTATTTTTCTTACTTGAAGTTTCAGATTCAGACTTTTTGCAGAATAAGTAATGTCCTAAGTAAGGACGACAACAGCAGTAACTTTTATCGAATTGTGTTGAGAGAAGAAAGATTATTGCATGATTTCTCTGCCTTATGCCCTGTCCTATTTTTTTTGGGGTCCTCCTGGGCTCCTTGTCGCTGGCGCTTGTTGCTGGGTCGGGTGGGGGCTGCGTCCATTGAACGCCGCCTTTCCTTGTCGATCTTGTTTATCATATTTCATTACACATAATCATTATTATAATGCCTATTAGTAATAAAATAGAGAAAAAAGAATCCTTAACAGAAGTCCAACACGGAAAACATGAAACTGTTGCAGGCTCAGTTTGATTAAACCTGTTCATGGACGGTAGTGGTAACTGCAAGCTACCGTCCACGCCCCCTAGCACCGGCTTAAGCAGAATTCAACATTTAAACGTGAAATAGAAAAATTTTGAATTTAGAAACATCCGTAGAACATCTGTGGATGTGTTCATACAGCTGTTATCATGTAACCTACCTTCAATGTGACACGTTATTGCCATTATATAAACTGTAACAAAATCGGATAAAAATCGCTAGGTCTATGCTGTAACCCTGCACAAAATAGATAAATACAGAATCCCTAAAGAAAGCCCAACACGGCAAAATTGAAAATGTTGCAAGCTCGGTTTGATTGAGCCTGTTCATGGACGGTACTGGAAAGTGCAAGTTACCGTCCACGCCCCCTAGCACCGGCTTAAGCAGAATTCAACATTTAAACGTGAAATAGAAAAATTTTGAATTTAGAAACATCCGTAGATGTGTTCATACGGCGGTTATCATGGAACCTTCAATGTGACACTTCCGTGCCATTCCATGAAAAGCGGCGTATGGTCCCCAAGTAATAAAAAGCGTGTGCCCTAAACGAGAAAACAATGGGCGGAACTAAATAAAATGGAATTTTGAAAGGGGATCAGAGGTTATGAAGCCTGCGTATCACAGATAAGACGTCAAAATTTAAAAAGCAGGTAACATATCCTAAGGGTGATTCAACATTATTCAAGTAGATATATTGGAACCACCCTACTAGAAAATGCCGAAAAGTTGAAAATAAAAATACCACAAGCACAACAATAATGTCGTGCTGAACGATCTGAACGAACAAATCACCTCGCTCTATACTGTAACATTGAACGCATTTAACAAACAGGAAAATAGGTTCAACTGGTCATTTACTTTTATAAACGTTTCCTAACATAAAGGACTAAAGTTTTGCAGATTTACTTTTTCTAGGCATGCACAATAATGTCGAAATTAGAGAAAAATGCGTTGGTCTCTTGATTCAAATTTTCAAACAGTCAAATCTTCATATTCGTGAGATAATATAGCGATAAATCTGCGTTGCAGAGTCTGTAAAAATATACATCTAGATACCTGATTCTGTTCCTTACAAGCAAAGCACAAGAACATCTTTTAGAAACTAAACTACTTGTAGTATGGACCTGAATAAAAAGATCCTACCTGTCCTCCCAACAAATAATCCTCCATCTTTAAAATTCTATACTGTAACCGGAAAACGCGATACTGTAACATGTTCCATACAGTGACATATCCGACTTGATTTATGTATGATGAACTGAATGATAAACAATGACTTGTGAATGAAAAACAGTGATAAATGATGGTTTAATAATGATTATACATGCAATTGCAAAGTGGCTTGGTCTATTCCCCAGCACTATTAATTTCCTTTGCATGTTTCAAATTTTTTTTCATGAATTCGATATTGTCGA
Source organism: Ruditapes philippinarum (assembly GCF_026571515.1). Classification (NCBI taxonomy): domain Eukaryota; kingdom Metazoa; phylum Mollusca; class Bivalvia; order Venerida; family Veneridae; genus Ruditapes; species Ruditapes philippinarum. The sequence continues at coordinate 26,762 of NW_026852629.1, read as the reverse complement.
CTGTCAGGCATGATTAGTTTATTCCACTAATCAATTTTAATGATAATGTTTTATTGCTTTGATTTATTAGACTTTGTCATTGATAATAAGCATTATCCGTGTTAATGTGATAATGCAGTTTATGTAGACAATTCTGTCATTATAAGGTCGATGAATCGTAAGGTATTATTATGCGCAACTCGGGTTATTTCCCCCCTTTAGTTGAAGTAGAGAAAATAAGAATCCCTAAAGAAAGGCCAACACGGCATAATTGAAAATGTTGCAGACTCGGTTTGATTGAGCCTGCTCATGAACGGTACTGTAAAGTGCAAACTACCGTCCACACCCCCTAGCTGCGGCTTTAGCAGAATTCAACATTTAAAATGAACTGGTACAATTTTGAATTTTAAAACATCCACTGATGTGTTCATATGGCGGTTATCATGGAACCTTCAATGTGACACTTCCGTGCCATTCCATGAGAAGCGACATATGATCCTCAAGTTAAAAAATGCGAGTGCCCTAAACGAGAAAACAATGGGCGGAAATAAATAAAATGGAATTTTAAAATGGGATCAGAGGTTACAGGTGAAAGGTCACAGTTAATGCTAGCGCCTTTACGTCATCAGTCGTGTACGTCATATATTCCGGAGCACATGGCCCTGTCTGTTTTTTAGGTAAATCGAAGTTGAACCCGCCAAACCTACCCATTGTTATCAAATAGAACATTTATACAATGTATTCTATATCTTGTTTTCTTTATATTTGCAGTTACTAATGAGGAGCACCTTCCGACCAACAAATGAAATAGTTTACTTACTCCAGTTCGTCAGACAGTCGGCATATAGAAAAAATTTTTTCGACGCAGTGTTTTATTTACTAAAATTAATTCAATTTAAGTTAAAGCAGCATGCCTCCAGATTCATGCTAATTTGCATGAAAATGTTGAAAATGTATTTAAAAGTAAAATTACTGTGAAGTGAACAAAGAAAGTAATTTACACATTGCAAACGGCACTTACAATCCACGTTAATTACCAAAATGAGTATGATGAACTGAATGATAAACAATGACTTGTGAATGAAAAACAGTGATAATGATGGTTTAATAATGATTATACATGCAATTTTAAAGTGGCTTGGTCTATTCATCAGCACTATTATTCTCCTTTGCATGTTTCTCATGAATTCGATATCGTCGACCGTCAGGCAGTTATTCCACTAATAAATTTTAAAGATAATGTTTTATTGTTTTGATTTATTAGAATTCGTCATTGATAAAACGTTCTGCCACACTGTAAAAATTTACCGTTAAATTTATAGTCGTTTACTGGTATTCCGTAACTGGTTTAGCCCGTATACTATTATACGGTATCGGACCCTCGTTTGCGTTGCATTGCGGGATAGCGTTCCACGGCAGCCATTTTACTATGTGTGACAAGAGGTAAAACATGTCTTACAAAAAATCCTAATTAGTACAAGAATTTGCTCGTTACGGATTTTTTTGTTTCGATTTTCAAAGAACAAAAAGTTATATTTAATTGATTTTCAGAATGTCATTTGATTACTCGATCTAAAGCTTTTATAAAATTATGCTTAATATCTGAAAATTACTACCCCACCCACCTGGCAGTTGGACTCCAGCATTGATCCGTATATTTACTGGGCCTCCGTAATGTTTAAGGCCTGTAATTTTACTGCTTGACCAGTATTTTTACGCCAAAACATGTTACGGATAGCCCGTAAATATACGGGGGAAGTCCTGGAAACCAGCTGCCAGGACTTTTCCCGTAAAATTTTACGGTAAATTTTTACAGTGCAGGTAGAATGTAATGTTTTGTTTTGAAAGTGTTATGTACTTTCTTAAATGTCTCCCCTTTATACAGAAATATGTAAGCTACAAAACATGTTTTATTTATTTCAACAACCAAAATGTCTCAAAGTCGATTTTGTTTGTTTGGTTGGTTTTACGGCACACCAGCACAGTTCTACTGAATAACGTTTTCAAAATGAAGCTTGATGTATGTTCATGAAGTATAAGACAGTATAAAACGATGCCGTGGAACAATAAAAGATGTACACTTCAATTTCAAATTAAATTCCAATAACTGATTTTATTTATCTGGTAAATTTGTTGAGAAGAAGTATAAAATTGTGTTATTTTGTCGATGATATATCACAATGAATGATTCAGTGGGGTAAAGGAAAGCATCATAACATAATGTAAACATTTTGTATAACAATTTAACATACATTTTTATTAATCATGGCATACAAATTAGCATATGATTTATTTTTGCCCTACCTTTTCTAATTGCACATAAAATGTGTTGACTAAAAACTTACGTAAATAAGACTAAAAAATGGGTCAATGACAGAAAAGGCCGGGTTGCATTTGAAGACCAAATATCATGAGGCTGTGATGTTATGAAAAAAAATTTACCATTGACCATTAATGTTGAAAATTTAACTAAGTTGGTAAACAGGAAGTGGATGAGCTACATACCTGAAATTAAATCCCACCGTATGGGACCATGTGTAAATGCTATATGCCAAATATCAAGAGGCTGTGATAAGTAGTTGCAGAGAAAACAGTTTCGAAAATTTCTACCATTGACCATTATTGTCGAAATTTTAACTCGGTAAGTAAATAGGAAATGGATAAGCTACACACCTGAAATCAAATCCCACGGTATAGGACCATGTGTCAATGCTGTATGCCAAATATCAAGAGGCTGTGATATGTAGTTGATGAGAAAACTGTAAAGAAAATCTCCTACCACTGACCATTAATGTCGACAATTTAACTAAGTGGGTAACAGGAAATAAATGAGCTACACACCTGAAATCAAATCTCACAATATGGGACCATGTGTCAATGCTGTATGCCAAATATCAAGAGGCTGTGGTATGTAGTTGCTGAAAAAACTGTAAAGAAAATTTCCTACCATTCACCATTAATGTCGAAAATTTAACTAAATTGGTAAACAGGAAGTGGATGAGCTACACACCTGAAATCGAATCCCACGGTATGGAACCATGTGTCAATGCTGTATGCCAAATATCAAGAGGCTGTGATAAGTAGTTGCTGAGAAAACTGTTGCGAAAATATTTTCCCCGCTGCCCGACATTCACCAAACTATAACTCGGATTTGCACCAGTGCAACCAGGCCAAAAATCATCTATGAATAATGGCAGTGAAGGAAAGTGAGAATTCTAGAGACGGCTGTGACTGGTAATATATTTTAATGGTGAAAGCGACTCTAGAAAAAATAAAGTCTGAATAAAAAATTATAATGTGGCTAATCAGATTAAAAATGAAACTTAGTAAAAAAGACATTTAAGAATATGGAAGTCGTCCCATCAGCTTAAGAACGAAATTCTTTAAATTATAACCTTCTTCTCCAAAAATATACTGGTACACCATACCGCCCTTAATAGTAGTTGATCTCGATCCAAAGTATTACAAGAAAAGCATTGTTGCAAAGCATCAAAGGGCGTCCATGCAAGAAATGCAGCAAGTGAAGATTCACTAGTAGACATCTAATGACCAGATATTCTTAAAAACTTTTGAATGGTTAATTGGTTTTTACCAGATTTGTATAATATTTATGAATTGGCGGACAAAAGACATTGTTCATCATGAACTTTGGTAGGCATGCTACAGGAACTTAAAATTCTGTCAATATTAACGATAATATCCAAAATGTACAGGTCATCAATTAGTTTTTATTTGTTTGGGTCGTCAGACCAAACAAATAATGGTAGCGAAATTTCAGAGTCTAATGTTGTTAATTGCAAATGCCGAAAGTAGTCCACTTTTTTGAAGCGGTTACTTCCCTTTTGTATGTACACTAAAGCCGAAAAATTCAGGGGAGATCACTGCGTAAAGATGGTCAAAGACAGGCGCATCAATTTTCAAGCAAAGTAATTCCCGAATGGTCGAAGATTTCTAATATTGTTTTATTGTATTTTCTGATCGTTAATAACTAAATACAAAGCGGACATTCAATCTCAGACACAGAAGTTTACGACAAACCTAACAACAAGTAGTTCTCAAAACAGCTTAAAACAAGCGATTTAAAAGTAAGAAATATTTTATTTTGTTACAAGTATCCAACAAATTACAACGCATTTAAAGTTAGACAATAGCGTTGGCTTATAGAATTGTCAATAAATGCACAATCACAAATTACGCGGATGAATATGATTTTATCAATGAAAATACTATTTTTAGCCATGTCGATTACCGAATACTATACAAACCGAGTAGTGGAATATATAGATTCTTCATGTCGGACTGTTTGGGCGAGAGGATTTTCGCTAAAATATTTACTTCAATTTTAAACAACAGAATTACCCTGAACAAAATACCTCGAAATTAATAAGGATTACAAACCCGAAATGCAATGGAAGTTCTAAATTTAGAATGACTTGATATTATTCAGTCAGTCTGTGTATAACTTCTCCGTGGTACAGTGGTAACGCGCTCGCTTAGTGAGTGAGAGGTTTCGAGTTCGAATCCCAGTCGAGGAAACTTTATTTTTTGTTGTTAAATAAGTGTTTTTGTTAAGGAAGTAGCCATGATATGCAAGGATAAAGTGTGGCTGTCGTAAAAAATGAATATTGATGATTTTTTGATGCAACTCTAGTTATGCAGAATTTCGTATGTATCAAACTCTGGTGCCTTGCAAAATGAATTATAATACATAAAAATAAACTTATACAGGAAAATGCATACAGATATACAGTCCGATTTAGATTGCAAAGATCAGAAAATACCACAGAACTTGCAGCCCTTTGATTCTTTATAAAATATACATGCTTATAGTAAGCTCCAGGATTATTTACATCTGTGTTAAACAACAGTTAAAGTCGTTACAAGCCCTAATTTAGAATAATATGGTTTTCTTCAGGCCGTTCACATATAAATTCACCGTGGCTGAAGGGTTTTCGGGCTCGCTTAGGAAGCGAGAGGTCTGGAGTTCAAATCCAAGTAAAGGTAACTCATTTTTTTTCAAATTGTTAAAGTCAAATAAACATTGGATTGAATATCAGTGTTGCAATTAGTCTTATAGCCAATTTACTACAATTAAAACGCTGGAAAGCATTGGTGGCACTATACATATAATCTCACAACCTGCACCTTTCTTACATTCTGAGACCCAAACAAATTCAGCGCCTTCTGTGCTTTGATTTAAATATGTTTCGTTTTTCATATTTCATTCATTTAAATTCTGCATGTTAATAAATTCTGTTTGTATTCATAACCATAACGCGACACGAATGACCGTTTCGTTAAACTAAAACTACTTATATAAATAGATTTTCGGACTTACACAATGTTAAGGCCATCATTTTATTTATAGGTACAGCAATACACAATAACCCACTGTGTGTACTACAAAATGATTAATAAAAAACGAAGAGCGCGATTAATTGACGGATAAGATAATTCCATTTGAATATGTTTGCATTGCGAAATTCTCCAGTTCGCTATTCATTGTTCGCGACATTTCATTTTTGATAATCATACCTCATTCGGAACTGCCTCGGCTATTATCTTTAATAACCTCGGAAACAATACTGAGTGAAAGAAGTTCTACCACGTGGTTTCAGATGTAAACATAAAGAGAGAGATGTAAAACGAATGTTCATATAATTGATATCCAAAAGAAAATTTAAGTCTGTTTCGGTACAATTATGATTGAAAATATATCTGACAACCATTTATAATTTTAATATGCCCACTGATGTACACTTTCAAACAAATGCGACTGAATGTCAACAGGTGGCCATTTTGTACTTTCGGCTTCTACGGCCATAATAATAAATAAGTGTATTGTTTGCTTTTGTATCTGTGGATTCACTTATTTTAGGTTGCCATTTACTTGATATATTGGAAATAAACCAGCATTAGATTACCATTTGTTTACATGTCTAGTTTCTTAGTGTATGTTAGACAGAAATACTGTATCCGTTCTGTGTACTCATGTAATACCTTATCCGAAGAATGACGGAAAGGACCGAGTAGTTGAGATTGAATCAAACCTCATACCAATCGGAATGATCGCCTATTATGACCGACGAAAAAGCCCGAGAAGTTGCTGTCGCCCTTTCACAAAATCTGATTTCATTCCATAAGGGGCGTCGCACTTCGGCGCGGACGCCAATAAATCAGTTATAAAGTGCTTTATATTATTTGAACTTCATGGGGTTTGATGCTAAATGGTGATCTTTTGAGAATTTTATAAATGGCAATGTTTGAGTGTTAACTGAAACTCAGTAAATTTCATTTGTTTAATACGGTATCAAGTAAGTGATGACGGGATAGGAGAGTATCTCAGAATGTTGATGAACTTGGTTCCAGTATTCGTCACTTGAATACTGATGAATCACCCCTAAGATATGAGGCCTGCCATTTAAATTTGTCTTTTGACGTTATACCTGTGATATGCAGGCTTCATAACCATTGATATGAGTGTCTTAATGTGTTTGTATCAACGAACCTATTCTTCGGGACGAGGACTGGTTCGCAGTTCATGTAGGTCCAAGTAATATTAGATGTCATCGCAAGATTCTACTGCCTGAACAGCTCGTTTGACTAAAATGTCGGTCAAACAGAGATGTACTAGGACGATAAATTACTCTGAACATTGATATCCATTTTGGAAATACTCTGCATTTCCAAGTAACTCCGCAATAAAATCCGTCACAAAAGTATTCCTTTTTGGCACAAAACTATTGTATTTCTATGTTTCTTAGTCAAACTTCGAAAAATAAACTTTATTTGCCACTTAATAAAACTTATCAATTGAATATATTTCCTTTTTGAGACACTAAAAGAAGTTATCAATAACCCAGAATTCTAGAACATGTAAAAAAGCATATAAATTCTGATGAAAACGTCCTCCTTGACAATAAAAAAATCTACTAGTTTAGAGATAGACATGAATACAACAATAAATTTAACCGGTTTAAACTCCCCAGCAGTGCTTATGCTACTGATCGTTCAAAGGCGACACCCTCTTTGTTCCTCACATACATGACTTTGTTGTTTCATACTGTTTTGATGACACTTTTGTTTGTGTCCCTTGTTGTTTTCACGTCTAAGGTAAGTATCTTTCATTTTGCACCTAGTTTTATGTTTTTCATTTTGCTTCTCCCTTCCCCCCTTCCCCTATGCCCTTTTGCTTTGTGAGCCTATTAATCAATCAATTATTTGTTATCTTTAATTTCCTTATCGGTTTTTCTTTTTTCTTTTTAAGTATCATTTAAGTGATTGTCCTGTCCGGTGTCTACCTTGTGCCCTGTCCTGTTTGGGGTCCTCCTGGGCTCATTGCCGCTGGTTCTAGTTTCTGGGTCGTGTCCGGGTTGCCTTCCTTGATGACCTTGTTTATCATATTTTGATCAGAAGTAACGAAAGCTTCATAAACCAGCATGCACATACAATTGATCAAAATGCATACAAGACGCAATGTATTATAATGCGCACGAGACATAATAGATCAACATGCATTCGAGGCGCAATAGGCCAGAGTTAAAATACAATGCAAAGGACCAAAATAACACAAGATTCAATCGATTAAATTGATCATAAGATATGTCGAGTCAGAAATAACATAAGATAGAATTGACCAGAATGAACAAAAGATATGGTGAATTAGAATGACTATACGATATTATGGATCAGATTGGACATATAATACGATTGACCAGAAATATCAAAAGATAAAATGGACCAGAATTAACAAAAGATACAATAGACCAAAATGAACACAAAATACAATGGACCAGAATGAACATAATAAGATACAATTAACCAGACTGTATAAAGAATATAATGAATAGAAATGAACATAAGATACAATTGACCAGATTGTAAAAAGAATACAATTAACCGGAATGAATATAATATACAATTAACCACATTGTATAAAGAAAAAAAAAATCGGAATGAACATAAGATATTATTAACCAGATTGTTTAAAGAATACAATGAACCGGAATGAACATAAGATACAATTAACCAGACTGTATAAAGAAAACAATGAACCAGAATGAACATAAGATACAATTAACCAGTCTGTATAAAGGAATACAAGGGATCAGAATGAACATAAGACATTATGAACAATGTACCAAAGACCATTGGATCAGAATGCACATGAAATTAGCAAAAATGCACATGAAACATAATAGACCAGCACCGGTTTTACAGTATTTGATCTTAACTGGAAACAATCGAGGCAAAACACCAATTCTGAAACGGAGTAAACTTCGAGATACCAATTGGTACGTTTTAACTTTTTGAACTCATCAATTCAACTTCACGATATCAGCTTAAAAAAATCGCGATTTTATGATAATTCACTATATTGTATTTCAACTGTATGATTTTTTTTATTCAAAAATTTATGAATTCCACTTCATGAATGTGCGTTACGAACTGCACGATTTTAAGATTTTAGCTACGAATTCGTTATTCAACTACCTATATAAGCAATTTTATGATAAATCACTACATTGTATTTCAGCTGTATGAATTTTTTATTTCAAATTTATGAATTCAACTTCACGAATTTGCGTTGTAATTGTGTGAATTTATGAAGTTTGAAAAATAAGCATGTGAAGTTTAGATAATAAATTCGTGAAGATGAAATTGTGAATTCGTGAAATGTCATCGCTGGTCTTTCTTACAGCTGCTTTTTGATAATAAATGCAATTACTGCAAACAAGTCGCTGGATACTGAATATAGTTATCGACTTAATTATGTTAGCAAAACAAAATACATGAAAAAGATATAAAAATCAATAATAGTAAAAATATTATCATAAAGATCGCATAACTTTATTAACAGTATGATAAAATATCTAGATAACGATGTTTATAATCACACACTTTAGATAAATCAAATTGTTCACAGATATTAATGAAAAAAGAACGACAAATGAATAAATAGATAAATTAACAATTGAATAAATAAATTAGAAAGCAAGCAAGCAAGCAAACAAAAAATAGATAAACAAGCAAATCAATCAAAAAGAATAATCAATCAGTCAATTAACCAATTGTGTAAAAGCATCTTACCAACAGTATTAATAAAAGTTCCTCAGTTCATTCTCTTTCTATGGTTGTCTTTTTCCTTATCTCGTCCCAGGTTTCTGGTTTAAGCACGCCTGTTTCAATCAGATGATCTACAACATCTACCATTCTGATATCTTGTTTAAGAGTTCTCCAGTGTCTGTATAGAACGTTACTCTCAATTTCCCTCAACGGTTCATTTCTGGATTCCATTTTCCACCTTCACAATCTTCCCAATAGCAGCTTGTCGCGTATAAGCTGAGTGTTTTAGTAATATTTAAAATTACAAATAACTTTACGGACCTTATTAAGATGGCAAGAAGTCAAACGATGTGGAAGTTTGAACTTATTTTGTATACTATCTTTCAGGTAAATCAAAACATAAACAATGGCACGTAGGATGACTTCACCAAACTAATTTAAGATTTGCCAAAAATAGTACAATCAATTTATACTTCTCATTTTTCTGAATATGCTTGACAGGTTATGATTCTTATAGCTGTCAAGATAAATGGTTACTGCTAATTGAAATATATACGAGCATATTGAAGGTTTTACAATTAAAAGTAAAATATTCCTTCACACCTTTTTTAATTTACCCAAATTTTAACAGAAAATCGTTTGGAATTCAGAATTTAGAAGTTCCTTAATTCAGAGATACTAATTACATGGAAAACAGAAGGAGAAATTTCGGGACCCTGAAAAATGTTCGGATTTCGGAAGATTCCGGAATTTAGAAGTTCCTGAATTTCATAAGTTAAACTTTAATAAAAAAGATTTCATACAAGAAGTTGCAATGTTTGAAATAGGTTGATCATTTTGGAACAAAATTTCATTAAAATCCGTGAGTCATATGAATTGCATAATAAAAGTCGAACTGGACCAAAGAAAAAACAAAACAACTTCGAAGGAGCAGATATATATAACTTAACAACTCTAATCTGCGTATATTTTCATTTAAACCATCTATATATATACATGTACTGACTATAAAAAATATCCTTCATATGAAAATTCTAACTGAATGAAATAGTTGTCTTTGTATTATCGTACTTGCAAGATCACTTCATGCCAAATCAGTTTACATGAAAATGACGAAACGTTAAATATAAATCGATTAAGCATTGGTATTAATGTTAAATGTTGAACCAAAACAAAAAATTGTACTGAAAAGATGGCCTATTTTGATTGACATATCAATTAATAATCGTTAATATCTTATGTTATATCAGTTCAGACGATGATATTTTTAAAATATCTTACACATTTGGAATGTCTGACATTGTTAGTGTTAAATCTGATTATGGCCAAATTATGGACTTGTTCAATATAGTTAATGAGCTGTTTAAAATGGAAACATTTCTGAATCTATATATTCCTTCCTTGTGTCACACCAAATAAACAGAATTAGTTAATTCGAATATTAATGTTACTGCACGGGTCAACAGTCCCTGTAAGTTTTTTTTATTCCGACAGTGTTAATTCCGCCTTCGATTCGTTTGAGTTTACAGATATTTCTCTTGTCGCACAGCATACGGATGGTTTATGTATTCTAATATACGAATATATGTTATAATTTTTTTTAATTTACTGCCAAGATTGCAATTAGGCGATAACTTACGTTAAAAACTTTCTCAAATTTGAATACGATGGAGAGCAAAAATTATGTTTTGTGCATTCTTAAATTTATTTTACGTTTTTTTCCCGAACAAAATTTTATTTGTTAGGAATATCTTTGAGCATTTATTTATACTCAATAACTTCTGCATATATCAAGTTTAAAATAATCATACAGCACGAAAGTTTAAACGTAATATTCAAAAAATGCATTTTTTTGCCTTTGCATTACAAGAAAAAAGTTATAAAGTGTAATGTCGATTTATCTTACACCTGTACGACCGATTTAATAGTTATACATGTAGTAGTGCTGCCACGGCTTTTAATCCTATGATGTATGTATATGAGAAATCCAATACCTGCAAGTCAAAAATATTTTTGAGAGAGAGTAATGACAAATGATAAGTGATTTTTATTCAGAATGATCTATATAAAATAGGAAGTATATAAAATTGTACCTGTTTTTTTCTATGCTTACTAATTCATGAATAGTAAAATTGAAAAAAGGAATTTTTTTTGCTTACAGAAATGTAATATTCTGTTTCCCAGCATCCTTTATATTTAAAGAAAAAATATAATCCGTTAAGATTTTAAGATATACTGAAAAATGTAGCTTTTATATGTCTTGTTTCAGAGTCAATGGCCATTAAGTTGTTACATTTGTATGTAAATAATAATCTTGTTCAAACTTTCAGCAAACTAACATTTAGTGAATATAATTAAAATGCCAACAAAATGTTAAAAAAGAAAGATATGAAGCTTGTAATATTGTTAACATGAACTTGTGTTTTGTGATTTTGTGACATTTTAGCAAGTTTAAAAAATTAAGGAAAACGATTTATTGGTCAAAACTCTTTCATTTGCTTTATTAATGGATCATGTCATTTATAATAGCTTCAATAATGTCTGCTAGTGACTAAACAAGATGGAGCATTCAACTTTTAATATTTAAGATAAAGTAGTATGCCTTGAAAATAGGTACAGACAATGAATAATCATTATATTGCTAATTGGTAAGGTGACAAGACGGTCATAAAACGCTTCGAAATTGTAATAACCTGTCAAAAGCAAATGTTTTAATTGTGCCGAAACAACATTTTTACTACCGTTCAGAATTTTCCTCTAGAACAGAGAGCAAATTCTTGTTCTTAACTTGTTCTAGATAACGTAACATATGATTTACTGTAATTATTTCGATATTATAAAACTATATGATATGTGACTCAGTAACCGAAAATTATACATACAAATGTCAAAATTATTGTAGGAAACACAGAAATGTTCGGTCGTAAGGTCAATTCTAGAAAGAAATTGTTTTGTACATTCATAGATTAAAAAAGAGCATTTGATACTATATGTAGAACACATTTGTGGACAAAACTCTGTAGTTATGATATAAATGGAAAATTAATTTTTCAATGTTGTAGAAATAATTTGTTATAATGCTAAAACATGTCTATTTGTAAATGGTAAGAACTTAGATTATTTTTCATGTACAACTGGTGTAAGACAGGGAGAAAACCTGTCATCTCTATTTAATGATCTAAATGAATATTTCGAAAATGCAAAAATGTAAATTGAGTAACTTTAGTTAATGTTATAGTACCCGAATCACCTTTTGATTTACAAAATGCCATACACTTATATCAAACGTATTGTGATAGTTGGAAATTAACTGTTAATACATCGAAAACAAAAGGTATTGTATTTTCGAAAGGAAGACCTTCACAGTATAAGTTTAGTGATAAGAATTAAAGTTTAGAAATAGTTGATGAATTTAAATATTCAGGTGTAACATTTATCAGAAGTGGTTGTTTTGTTAAGGTAAAAACTGATATAGCTAATCAGGCCATTAAAGCAATGTATTGTCTTATTGAGAAGTCGAAAAATTGCACTGACCGATAAATATCAAATAGATTTTCGATAAATAAGTTAAGCCAATATCAAATTCGAACCATACTTAGTAAATATACCTCATATCCTGCTTCAAGATGTTATTAAATTTCGAACCCGTAATGTTAGACTCCCGGGCCCGGTAGAAACTGGAAGCTGGAATTTAACATAACTTCACCAACGAAAGCGTTTACTTTGTAACTTTATCGATAGCATTGGTGATGAATTTTTCTGAACTAAGAAAAATGCATTCAGACCACAAATACATAGGAAAACCTAATTTTATGGTATTTAAATCTGTAATGAATACAGATACAAATTATTATGATAAATAAAAGCACTTTTGTATATTTATTAAGGAAATTATATAGAGAATAATAGGTTGGTGCCGTGGATGGAGAAAGTTTATCTGGCGAGGCGGAGGAATTTATTGGGTGAGCCGAAGGCGAACCCAATAAATTCCGGAGCAGAGCCAGATAAACTTTCTCCATCCATGGCACCAATCTATTATTCTATTTATCCTGTCACCGTTTTTTTAAAGAATTTTATTTGGCAAACTTCCTTTAATCACACTATCTTAAATGTTTCTATATAAACAAAGAAGGCCCTAATTATTCTACAACAATGCACTCGCCGTTCTTATGATCTCCGTGTGTATTTTCAAAATGAGGGCGCCATTTTGTTTGTAAAAATGTGATAAATAAAAACAATTTTTGTCGAATTTTGTTGTGAAAACTGTCTAGAATGAAAGAAAATGGTCTAACTAAGAAAATGAATTCGAACACCAATATCTTTTATTCAGTCGTTAACGCTGTACAGACGTTTAAAGTATTGTTTACGTGACGTCACAATGTAGCGCCAAACAGCACGTGCTAAACAATCAAATCAAGTACGCTATTTTAATATCGCAAACGAGTTAAGTTTCACATTTATTTCACTTTTAATAATTTTTATTTCGCTTGAAAAATTATAGAGTGAAATAAAATAAACAAACAAAGTTTTATCAACGTTTCCAAAATTCGTTATTCTACACACAGAAGATTAAACGACAGTTTTTATATTTTTTTCTTGAAAAGTAGTCCGGCAAACATGCATACCACGTGATCAAGTGCCGTAGATCAGTAAAAATATACGGCACCTTGTTATCGGGCCGAAATTGATACAAGTGACAGGATAATATAAAATTTGATATTAGATAATGTTGCTATCTGATGTATGTCATAGAATTAATACAACAATATGTGGCTTGTTATACAACAAGTATTTGAATAACGAAAGTTTTATGTCATGTTATCGGAGTTTATGTCGGATCTCTATAACAAAGCATATATTGGTAACATTATTGTTATTTAATATAAAACAAACGGAATGAAAATATGAAAATAAGAGAATTATGTCAATGCGTTTTATATATGCATCTATAGTTTATTATGTTAATATCTTATAGCTCATATTGCCATGTTATAAAATAAACCTGTAAACTTGTTGTCTAAAAATACACCTGTGCATTGATTTTAGTGAAAAGTTGTGTGAGGCATAAATGATAAATATCATATAAAAAGTTCAATGTAATCACTTATAACAGATAAACACTATAACACATATATTGTTTCATTAAAACATTTGTGATTTGTTAAGACCAAACTTAAACAAACCAGTGATGAGAAAAAAGTAATCTAAATAACGTAACAGTCAAACTTATTCATGTAGGATACTGTATGAAAACGTGTGTTCAAATAATTGAAAAAAGTTTGCCTCAAAAGCAATAATAATTGGGCGATCAAATATTTGCGAATAATTTCATTTCGAAAAAATCGCAAATATTTTCACGTCGCAAAATTAACCGCTTATACAGTACTAAATGCCCTTATGTTTGTTTGTTTGTTTCATTTTACGCCTTTTCCCAACAGTATTACAGTCATATTGGCGGGTACTTTCCTAACCATCGTTCCTGGAGAGTTACACGAGTACTTGACCACCTTCCTCCGCGCTAAAATGCCTTTTAAAGCCACCGCTATTGAAAGAATTATTCGGTATGAGGACCAATATGATTGTATTTTATTTGGGAACACTTTATTTACATGTATATACATATATACAATTACAATTTGTTCAGAAAGCAACAAACTCTTTCCTTCGATTGATGCAGATTACAAAACATGTGTGGTATAGGATAACATTATCGAAATTACTATTAAATGCCCGATAGTTTTAGTTATATAGTACTGTTATTTTGTAAATTTTATATTTCCGCATTTAATTCAGTTCATAACAAAATATCAAAACTAGCATTACATAATGTAAGAGAATTTTCGCCTTCTTTTTTAGATTTTGTAGTCAAACTAAGTTAAAATGTTTGTAAAATATATCAAAAACAAACTCAACTGCAATCATGAAAATGAAATTCTAAAACTTTTCTTTATATTTTTTTCTGTCTTTTCTTTTTTTTCAGTTTAAAACGGGACATATTTGATGTAATGACCGGTAGTTCTTATACTAATTTATAAGACTCATGTTTTGTATTATGTAATTAAAACTTAAGATTCAATTACACTATTAACACTGATCGATAAACTGTATTTATAAAATCGTGACTTTGTAACAA
Source organism: Ruditapes philippinarum (assembly GCF_026571515.1). Taxonomy (NCBI): domain Eukaryota; kingdom Metazoa; phylum Mollusca; class Bivalvia; order Venerida; family Veneridae; genus Ruditapes; species Ruditapes philippinarum. The sequence continues at coordinate 11,584 of NW_026852629.1, read as the reverse complement.
TTCTGTTACAATTTCGATTTTACTGTACTAAGTAATCTGAAATGTTTCCATCGAGAAGAGCACCGCCATTGTGTTGTACCATCCAGCACCGGACAGTGGCATTGCTGGCAGGATTGAGTCGAAAGCCTAAAGTTGCCATAAGTCGCCGGGGCTTCTGTGTATTACCACTTACTCTCAACTGTCCCATTAGTTTTCCTTGATGACTTTTCGTTTTCTTCAACACGACTTTCCTATGTAAGAACTGACCTAAAATCATAACACATCAGTTTAAATATCATCTTATTTTGAACACTTTAACGTTAACTATTAATTTTAATATAACAGATAGTTTGCTATAAAATGAAAAGAGCTTTGATACCTAGAATCCCATGCGTGTGGTAAGATAGGCCTTGATGCTCTACTATATATATGCCTAGAAAGTTGACTTTTCCCGCCCGGAGCAATGACCTTGACTTCAGATGTCTCATTATAACAATGGTTATCCTGTCCTCAAACTTTACCATCAATTCCGAGCCATCTTTGTTAAAAACTATTTTGGCTGTTCTAAAATTTAAGAACGTTCCTGAAAATAAATAACAGTTATTAGTTGAATAATGCAAAACACAAAATTTTTAAAAAAAAAAATCATAGACTGGAGCGGATGGTATCTTTACATTATAAAAAGGGGAAATTGCCCAATTTAATGTAATTGATTTTTAAAAATTTGGGAAATTTTAAACTTTAAAAAGGGCTCATTTTTGGGGAAAAAATTTTTTTAAAAAATTTGTTAGGTTTAATGAAAATTTTTTTTATCTTTTTTTCACCCTTTTTTAAAAAAAAAAAATCAAAAAAAATTTTAAAACCAATAAATTTAAAAAATATGCTTTTTGGGATGAATTTACGGGTTTTTCCCGGTCATTTTTGCAGGTTCTTTTGTTTTAATACTTACCCCAACACTTAACACACCACGACATACAACATACATCCCATACATCCCAATACATCAAACAAATACATACATAAAATACATAAAATTTAAAAAAATTTCAATTTGCATTGAAGCTTTTTTTCCCCATTCACCCAAATTGTACTGTTTCTCCCGAAATGTGATATTTTTTGGGGTGTAAAGAGAATTTCAGATCGCCCATCTTTTTAAAATTGTTACCCTCCCCAAAGGGTTTAAAGTCTTTATTTCACCGACTTTTAAACTCATCCCTTTTGTTTCGTTTTAAAATCATTTTTTTTGGGGAAACCCAAAACCTTTGATCTATTGGCTAAACCTTTAAATTTAAAAATTACTGTATATGCTAAATAGAAATTTTAACAAAAATAAGTAACATGTTCCACGACGAATTAGAACAAATATACAGCATGAAAAAAATACTAAAATCAATAAGAACTCATAAAAAACCCGCATTTAACGCTTAAAAGCGGATACCACATATGAAATTGTTATTAATGGTGTACATGAGTAAATAGGAAAAAACTTTTATTGTTTTAATTAATTTTTGAATGTGTTGACTTTTGTTTGTTAATTACTTTTAGAAATAAGAGATCTTCTTTTTCATATAATAATAACAATAAACTAACATTCCCAAGGAATGTAGAACACTTTACCACTATATTTGTCATTAACAAAGTGTATAGACGTCACCTTCATTTCCCATTGACGTCAAAACAAACAGCATTATCAAGACCCTTTTATGTTAATTTTATTAAAATGAGGATCGTTGTCCAGCCCGACATTTTTGGATTATTCCCAATTGGGGTTAAAAAAAAATTTTAATTTCAAAGTTCAAAATTTTTATTCACAGGACATTATGTTAAATTCAGTATTTTTTGAAATTTATATGAAAAATTTTGGTGCAAAATAAATAAATTGAAATTTTTTACTTTTTGTCCCCCCCAAAAATGGCCCTCTCAATTTTAAAAGGGCAGATCTTCGGGTTTTAAAGGTTTTTCACCCCCTTCTGAAAAAAAAAAAATGAAATTAAAACCTTATATCTTTAAATAATAAAATATTAAAATAAAAAATTTTTTAAACCCCCGGTTTATTTTGTTCGGGGAAAAACATAGAATTTACGTTTACTATCATCTACTTTTTATTGCTTTTATATAGTGTTCTTTTTGGGTTAAAAATTTTATAACTCAGTAAATGGAAAACTGTTTTAAATGAGAAATAAGGGAAATAATGTTTTAATCAAAAAATTGGGATATTTCGAATAAAAATGATAAACTAAAACGAACATTTCATCCAGACATTTATATAAAGATCAGAAGTTGCTCACGTGGTGGATCTGTTGGTATTGGTTCCACTTCAGGTTTCGTCACAACCATCGCAGTCAACGGTGTTACAAAGCCATACTGAAAATTAGCATGCTTAAGTACAATAAAAAGTTTCATATACTAACTCCGACACAGGTATATAAAAATGAAGCAATGTTTACACTTAAACATGGTCATCATAAATCATCATAAACATTATTTTCAATTCACGATTTCTTCATTTTGAGGGTGAGCTCTTGTAATCGCTTGATGTGTATAATACGGGCGTACGTCCCTCAACAATTTTATGTTTGCATACTAACAGTTTCATGTTAATGTGATAGCATTACATGTATCATTCTTCTCTTGAATCGGTCTGATTCCATCTTGCTTTCCTTGAAGACTAAACTGAATAAAATGACCAATCTGTAAGACGAAACTTGCATAATATTTGTATTATAGGTAGATCTTGTTTTCTATATTGAAAGGACCATATCACCAAAATGGTACAAAATAGGGATATAGCGTCGGGTCTGTATGATAATGGCTATATTCTATTTTCATTTTATTCAACAAAAATACACAAAACAATGATTCCGATTTTAATTAACCTGCAAACTGGCCAGCACTTTCTAATATTATTTCATACAGTTGATTCATAAGTTGAAAACAAAACAGCGCACAGGAATATGTAAAGATCTGACCTTGATATTTTGTATAAACATATTTCATTTCTTAGAATGTGGAAACATGTTACAGTTTACAATACATTTGTATATACAAAAAAAAAAAAAAAAAAAAAAAAAAAACAACAAAAAAAAAAAAAAAAAAAAAAAACTAACAAACAAAAGAAAAAAAAAACACAAATTTTTAATATTCCTACTAATTATAGGTTTAATAAAAAGACAGGGTATTTTTTTAAAAATATTTCTTAAATTTGACATTTACTGAGTTTTAAAAAAAGGGCCAAAATGGGGGGGGCATAAAAATTTAAACCTTTTAACTCGTTTTTAAATATTTATTTGTGATGAGAAAAATTTTAAATTTAAAATCGACAAGTTTTATACAGTTTTGGTGTTTTTTACTGTTTTTTGTTTTGTTTTAAATATTTTTTTTTAAATATTTTGGGGAAAGGGATGATCCCTATTTTAAAGGGACCGTTAAAAAAAATTTCTGAGAGATATATTTTTTTAAAACCCGGGCCAACCCCTTTATGAAAAGGTTTTTATATCCCCCCTTTTTAAAGCGAATCAAAATTTTTTTGAGAAAATTTTTGAAAAGAAAAAATTAAAATTCAAATTAAAAAAAACTCAAAAAAAGGGGAAAGGGAAAACTCCGTTTTTTTTTAAAAATTTGGGGTGCCCCAAAAGTTCTGAAATTAACCTTTATATATTTTTTAATTTTAACCCAAGAAGTTTTTTTTAAAAAAAAAATATCCCTCGGCCAAAAAAAAAACGGGTTTTAATCCCATATAATTGTTCTTTTTTTCCATCCCAAAAATTAAAACCCAAAAAAATTTGTAAAGGCTAGCGGGTAATTAATCTTAAAAAATGGAAACTTTTTTGAAAATTATTGTTTCTAAAAAAAAACCCTGCCGTGAATTTCTAAAAACCAAAATTACCCGCGTCGGTAGGCAAAATTAAATTTTAAAAAAAATACTTGTTTAAAATATGAAAAAAAATATGAAAAGCAAAAAATTTAAATTAATAAAATTGAAACACTTCCATAAACCAAAATTTTAAAAATTTGGGGAAAATTTAAATTAAAACATCAAAAAACCAAGGGGACCTGAAAAGGTTCTATTTTCATTTTTCGTTTTTTTGGGAAAAAATTTTAAAAAACCTAAAAATTTTTGGGGAAAAAAATTTAGTAATTCTTACTTAAAAAAAAATTTTCCCCACTGGAAAAATAAGGGAGACCCTGAAAGGGAAGGGAAATTTTGAAAAAAAACAAAACTTAAATTTTTTGGGAAAAATTTAAAACTGGGTTTTTAAAGAAAAACCCTTTTACATTTTATTTAAAGGGAAAAATTTTTAAAATTTTGGATGGGGTTTTATTTTTTAAAACGTTTTATTTAAATTTGCCAATAAAGATTCCCATATAGGGAATTTTTGTAATTTTAAAAAAAGGGGGCCCAAATCACCCGTCTTATATTCAGTTCTTTCCTTTTAAATTTTAACAGGAATTTAAAAAGGTTTTTCCCAAGGACCGGCTTTTGGCCAAAAAAACAATCGGGGCAAAAAAAAACGTAAAAAAAGGGTGAAATGTTTTTTTACCTGAAAAAGAAAAGGGTTCTTTCCCCCCTATTTTGGTTAAAGCTTCTTTTACGGGAAATGGGTCGATTTCTCCACCCACCCACGAAAAGGGAAAATTGCTTTATTTGTAAGAAAACGCCATTTTTCCCCGGGTTATTTTTTGGAAATCGGTGTTTTCCTTCGGGAACCTTTCAGTTTCTAAAAACCCTTTCTATTTTATTTTGGGAGGTTCTTTATAACCTTGAAAAAAAAAAATGCATGTTAAAAACCTTTTATTTTTTAAATTTGATAGTCCTTTTAAAGGAAAAGGGAAATTTGGGTTAAAATTTCTTATCTTAACAAAAAAGTTGTTTTTTTCAAAAAAATATTTTTTCCCAATTAAATTTAAAACTTTAAAATTCCCTTAACTTAATATAATTTTAAAAGAAAAAAATTAAAATTTTTTTAAAGCCCCGTCCAAAAAAACCCAAACATAAGTATTTTTGCAACACAGCATGGTCCGGCCCCCCTGTGCATCCGCGCATTTCTAAATTCGGGAAACCCCAATGCTGTTTGTTGGGGCCAAACTCTATAAATTTTTAGGGGGAAAAACAAAAACCCCGAACACATGGCCCTGATCAGACGGGCGCGGATTTGGCGGCTGGCCCCTGGTTTTCCTGCGGGTCAAAAACCCCTTTTAAAATTTTTAGTTTTTTCGTAAACGCGTCTCATTTTTATATTTATAAAAAGACCGTAAAGGATTTTTTTAAAAATTTAAACTTTTTTAATTCGGGTTTCCCTCCCTTTTAAAAATCAAAAGGGTTTAAAAATTATTTTAAATCAAAAACAGGGTACATTTTAAAAAAGTTTTAAACTCCCCTTTTTTTAAAAACCAAAAGTTCCGTCGGGGGAATTTTTTTTGGGTTGGGGTTTTGGCAGGTCAAAATTTGGGGGCCCCTGGTTTCAGTCAATTTTACCAGAAAGGGACAAGTTCGGGCCCTTGAAATAAATTTTTAAAACTCCAAACCTTGGTCAGACTCAAAGGGCCCACAGTTCAAAAAATATATTTTAACTGTCACGTTTTTTTAAGAAACGTTAAAAGGAAAATTTCTCATCGAAAATTTTCCCCCCTTATTTTAAAATAAATTTTAAAAAATTATATTTTTTGAAAAAATTTAACCCCAAATTTTCTCCCCGAGAAAAAAACAATTTTTTTAAATAAAGGTAATTTCAAAAAACATACTGAATTTTCTGTCTTTCAAAATACAGGGAAAATACCCTTTGCATAAACATTTTAATCTTGGGTTTATGTGAAAATTATGTTTAAAATTTAAATTTTTACTCCCCCTGAAAATTGAGTCGAGTCCTCGTATTCTTTTGGGGAAATTACCTTTCTTCCCCAAATTTGGCCCATACTTTTAATTGGGTTTTCCAAAATCAGAAACCCTTTGGGCCCCAAAATTTGCTAAAATTTAAATATAGGAAAACCTCCCTTTTTAAAAAAAGTTTTAACCTTAATTTAAAACCTTTGATATTTTAAGAAATTAAACTTTTAATTTTGTAAAAAAAAAAAATTTTTTGTTTATAGACCATAACCCCAATAAAGGGGGTTTCCCAAATAAAATTAAAAAATTTTTGTGTTATTAAACAGGGCAATAAAAAAAAAAAAAAAATTTTGGTTCGGGAAACAAAAATTAAAAAATTTCCATTTTGGGAGGGAGAAAACGGGGGAAATTTTATATGGATTCTGAAATTTTCATTTTATGTCCCAAATTTTTTTTTTTTTGGTTTGGTTTTTCAAAGGGGAAATGAAAAAAGTGATTTTTATTTTATTTTTATCGCACTGCTTTGGAACTTTTCCTTTTTTCTTACTGTTAGGGGTTTTTAAATATTACTTTGTATAAAAATTTTAAATATCTGACCAGTTTGGATTTCCAATTTTATCTTGTTTATTTTTAAACTTTAAACCCTAAAATAAAATGTTCAAAAGAATTTTCTTAACTTTTGGGAAAGAAAATTCTGGAAAAAAAAGTGCCCCTAAAAAGGGGCTTTAAAATCCAACAAAAAAACCCTTAAAAAATTGGCGGGAACTGGGTTTTGATTGAGTCGGGAAACTTTGAGGGTTTAAGGAAATAAGGGGGCAACACCCCTCGCCCCTAGCGGGGGCCCTTAAACAAAACTAAATTTCCCCAACCCTTTTTTAAAATTTGTTGGATCAATACCCGAAGGCCCAAAAAATATAAAACATTTGAAGGGGAAGAAAGGGGGGAAAATTTTTTTTAAAGGGCCCTTCCCAAACAGGGGCATTTGGGAAAACCGGGCTGTTGGGGAAGTCAAAAATTTCGGGAAAAAAAAGGACCCTCGCAAAGCTTTAATAAAACCCAAAATTTTAACATAAAAATTTGGGCAGATGGGTTTTTTGATTGGGTCTTACATGGAGGGATAATGAATAAGTGCAAAAAATCCCTCACCCCCCCAAACCCAAGGGGGCCCTTTAGGGGTACTCAATTTTTCCAACATTTTAAAATAGTGGTTGGGGCATCAATGTTTCCCGAAAGGCCCAGAAAATTAAAAACACTAAAGGGTTAAAAGAAAGGGGGCCTTTAAAAAAATTTTCATCCTTTAAAAATTTAAAATTTAAAAATTTGGGGAAATGATTCTTTATTGTTAAATTTTTTGCTAAATTATTTTATTGGAAAGAAAAAATGAAAAAATATTCGGGGAAACTTCTTAGCTTTAATATATATAGGAGACATTTTTCTTTTTGTTTTTACCTTTTAATTTAAAATGATTTTTTTAAGTCTTTTCAGTTATTTTTAAGTAAATCAATATTTTTGGAAAATTATTCAATTTTAGATATTGGGGTAGGTTTTTGGGGCTTAAAATTTTTTTTAAAAAGTTTAAAATTTTATTTTTGGGGTGGTTTTTAAATTTTGGGAAAATTTATTTAAAGTTTCCCGGGTTTTAAAAACTTGGTTTTAAACTGGGGCTATTTAAAAAATGTCTTTTCCCCAGGATCGACTAAAAAATTTAAATTTTAATTTATTTTGGATTTTAGGTTTTTTGTTAATTGTTTTTTTAAAATTTTTTTTTGATAATTTTTGTAAAAAATTTGTTATTTTCAAGTTTTTTGCTGGTTTTTCTTTCTCGTTACGCCGGGCTCTACAGAAATTGGGGCTCCCCGGGGATTGAATTTTTTTTTTGCTAATTTTGGAAATTTAAAATTCCTTTTTTTTACTTTTTTATTATGTATTTATTCTGTTTTGATATCATAGTTGTTTATAAGTCCCTTTCATTTTAAAATTTTTTAAAACCATCATTTTCTGAGTTTAAACAAACAGCAAGAATCATTGTTTTTTAATTTGTGAACTTCCCGGGGAGGTATTAGTTTTTTGGCTAAAAACTGTTTTGCTCGTTTCTTGAAAAAAAAGTATAATTTATTGGGAAATTTTAAAACTTTTTAATTCTTTATTTTTGGGTTTAAAGATTTTTTGGAGAAAATGCCCTTTTCTCACTTTGGGTTAAAAAAACACTTTTTTTGAAATAAAGATAAGAACCCTTAATTTTCAATTTTAAATTTTTAATTAGAGAAAAGCATTTAAAACCAAAAAAAGGGGAAAGAAAAAAAAGGGGGAAGGGGAAAGGGCCATTTACTTTAAAAAAAGGAAAGGGGAAGAAAAAAAAAAGGGGAAAAGGCAGTTGAAAAAAAGAGGAAGAAGAAATAGAAAAAAAAAAGGGAAAGAGAAAAATTTTCATTTTAAAATAAAAGGAAAAATTTTAAAATTTAAAAAGAGAAAAGAAAAATTCATTTTTTAACCTAAAAAAATTTTCAAAATTTGTGTAAACAAAAAAAATTTTTTGGGCTTTTCCCCCTTTTCCAAAAAAAAGAATTGGTTTAATATTTTTCTTTTTAAAAAGGTTGCTAAAAAATTTAAAAAAGGGGCCAAGAGGCATTTGGATTTTTAACTTTACAGGGCTTTAATTTGGAAAAAGCTCTTTAAAATCTATACAAAACTTACTGGGGAAAGGGCCATGTTTTTCCATATGAAAACCAGTATTTTTGGTTTTCCAGGAAGGGGACTCGAAAGTGATTAATAAAAGTTCAAAAAACTTTTTTTGGGCAACCCGAGCTTCTTTAAAAATGTTTTTAAACCCCAACCCCAAAATTACTGTTGAACAAAGGGTCTGATTATTTTTTAAAATTTTAAAAAAAATCTTCTGAAAGGTTAGGGGATTTTGGATACCAAAAGGCCCACAGGAAAAAATTCAAAAATTCTAAAAAAGGGAAACGGGGTAATTTAATAAATATAAAAAAAAAACCAAAGATCAAAAGGGGAAAGGCGGCTTTCAATAACGCAACCCCTATGTTCCCAAAACCCAAAAAAAAACCAAGGGGAAAGGAGCCCAGGGGAACCCCAAAAATTTTAAAAAGGGAAGGGCAACGACACGTTAATCTTTAAATGTTTAAAATAATCTTTTAAATTTGATTGGGAAATTTTTTAAAAGGGAAAAATTAATTTAATGGGCCCACAAAGGGGAAGGGGACAGGAGACCGCGGGGAAGGGGGGGGGGGTTTAATCAAAGAAAAAAAACCCTAGGGCCCCAAGGGGGAAGGATACTTACCAAAGACGAGAAAAACAAAAAAAGGGACACAAGCCAAAAAAGTCTTTTTCCAACAAAAAAACAGTTTTTTTTGAAAACAAAAACTTTTAGCCCCCCAATTAAAAAATTCCTTTTTGGAAAGAAAAAACCCCCGGGGTTGGGCGCCCCGGCCCTTTGGAAAAAGGGGGGTTTCCCAAGGCACCCCAAATCAAAAAAAATTTAAAACGGGGGCTTTCCGCGGGCAAAAGGTTTAAAAAACCCCGGGTTAATTTTTGGCTGGGAAAAACCAAAAACAAAACCCCCCCTTCCCCCTTTAAGCCCCAACCAAAAATGTTCCCCCCCTTTATAAACGAACAGTTTTTAAATAAAATAAATTTCCCCCCCAATTTAAAATTCTAACAGTTGTCATGGTTACAAAAGGTTTAAATAAGGTAAAACACAAAAAAATGTTTTCATTTTTAAAAAACATATAAAAAAAAACCCCAAATTGACCTTTAAACAAAGTTACTCAATGCCCTAAAGGAAAAACAGACCCAAACAAAAAAAATCACCTAAAAGGGGCCCGACGAAGCAAGGCAAAAGACGAACTTAAAAAAAAAATTCCAAGCCCCAAAAAGGCTTTACAAACATCCAAAATAGAGTCTCCCACTTGGTCCCAATGCAATCAAAAGGGGGAAAAACCCCGTATTTGTCCAACTGTAAAAGGTTTTTAAAACACAAACTTTGCAGTATGTTTTAAAATAGAGGTCATAACCTTTTTTAAAAAAAAACGTTTTAAAAAATTTTAGTAAAAAAACAAAAAAAATTACCTTTTGCCCCCAAAATCTTTACGAATTTTGTAAACCCCCATCCCCAAAAAAACCCCAGGCGGGGCTAACCCCTTTGGCGCAGAAGATTTTTAAATCACTTTTGAATTTGAAATTTAAATTTAAAAAGTTACGATTTTTTAAAATTTTAAAAAAGTAAAAAGGGATTTTAAATTGTTAAAATAAAAATTTTCCCGCTCTTTGAAACCCCTTAAACGTTTTTTTACAAGCTCTAGCGAATCTAATTAATTTTGAAAAAAAAAAAAACCCCCTTTAGGATTTTGCAGGGGTTTTACTCTCCCCCCCAAAATTTGGGGGAAAATTTAACTTTTCCCAAAAAGCCCAAAAGCATCTTTTTATCTTTTTAAATTTCGTGTGAATAAAAAATTTTTGGGTGTTTAGAAATATAAGACCCAAAAAAAGATGTATTTTAAAATTTAAAGGGTTTCTTTTTTATTAAGTTGAAAGTTCATGGGGAAATAAATGTCAGCCACCTTTTGATAAAAATAAGGATTATCAAAATTTAAAAAAAATTTTTCAAGGTATCGGAAGTATTTTTAAAATGGCTATTAACATTTTGGGTTTTTTTCCCCTTCAGGGGAGACTCAACAAAAAAAGTCTTTTTCATAGCAGTAAAAAAAACAAATGGGCGAAAAAGGGGGAAAATTTTAAGTCCCCTTTGGGAAATTCCTTTTTATCTTTTTTAAATAGGGTTTTCCCAAAAACCCTGAATAAAATTTTGTTTTAAAAGAAAAGGAGTGCTCTAAAAATTTTTCGCCCCACGGGTCCACTTTGTTAATTAATGTTTAACAATACCGTTCTTAAAAAAAAGCTTTGTTGGGAAAATTTTACATCCCAAAAAAGGGTTAAACTTTTTCCCGTGCAAAATTTTTCTGAATTAGGGAAATTAGTTTATCTTTTGTTTAAATTTTTATGTGGGAAAAGTTTTATAAAGTGAAAAAAATCGTTTTTGTACTGACGGGTTGGGAAGTTTGAAATTTATTAATTTTAATTTTTATCCAAGAAAATTCATTTAAAATTTTTTTAATTGCCCAAAAAAGAGATTTTTTTCCTGTGTTTTCTTTGGGACTTTATCACAATATCTTTTACAGGGTTTTTTAATTTGGCCAGTCAAAAAAACCCGTCAATAAAATAAAAGTTTATTTGTAGGAAAAGTTTTTGAATTACCCAAAAAAAACTGGCTTTTAAGGTTTTTATGAAATTTAGGAATCCAATTTACAAAAATTGGGGAAGTTTGATTCTTTTTCTTTAAATTTGGACTTTTAAGTTTGGGAAAATATTATAATATAAATTTTTTACAATGTCTTTTTCGGAGGCAGAGGTTTTAGAATACCCCCATTAGTGTTTTTATTTCCCAAAAACCCTTTGTCAAATTTTCAAAAAAAAAAAGGAAAAAACCCTTTTTGTTTGGGTGGGTTGCCCTATCTAAGAAAATTTATAAAAATTTCATGAAAACTCACCCCCTTCTGTGATTTGAAGAGTTTAAACTTTTGTTTTTCACTCGGGTTTTAAAAATCTTTTTTTAGATGAAAAACGGGTTAAAACCCTTTAGAAGAAAGCTGCCCGTCTAGCTGAGTTTAAATTTTTTTAACCCACAAATTTCTCTTTTAAAAGATAAAGGAATTCCAAAACCTCATTTTTTAAATTTCCCAAGTAAATTCGGGAAATTTTTAATCT
>NW_026852628.1:0-10552 GCF_026571515.1 Ruditapes philippinarum | reverse complement strand
GAAAAGATTTTTTTTGGTTTATTGAGACAGGTACTTGTTATTTTACATCAAATAAGAAGAGGTTGGAGTTAAGAAAACCTGTTAGACTTTCAATTTGTCTTATAAAATAGGGGCATCAAAATATTATTTAAATAATGATTACCTTGATACAAATCTAAACTTTTGTTAAAAATATAAAGTATGTTTACTATGCCGATTTCAAATTTATAATAATCATTTTAACCCTTTACCCCATATATACGCGAAACAACGCACTTTCGACCCCCCCCCCTTTTTAGGCCTCAAAGAGTGAAAAAATGTCCTATTTGGGCCCCAAACACATGATTTCGTTTGAGAAATGTTGCTAAAAAAAATGAGCACTTTTTCGGCGCCGCCCCTCATCTAAAAGATACATCAGGGGGTTACCAGAAGGGGGATGTGCCCCCTTCTGTTAGGGGGGTTTGAAGGGGGGCGGAGTCCCCCTCATCGCCAAGAAAATTTTGGACTTGTGATAGGCTAAAAATGACCCCAGGTCGATCATAATGTAACGTGTAACCAAGGCTGAAAAGCCTGTGACTCTATCTCAATCCCTTGAGAAGTTGCAGCACTTTGAAATAAATTTTGATGGAAGAAATCGAGGCAAAATAGTGTTTTTTGGCAATTTTAAGATGTCCCCTCGTTGCCATGGTAACAGGAAATTTAGGACTGAGCATGTCGTTACAAAGGCAATGGTCCAGTCAACATTTGTGCCAAGTTTAATTAGTATTGAAGCATTTTTCATAGTTTCACAGCAGTTTGAAATTGTAACAGGAGGCTTTTCAGTGAAAACGGCCATTTTTCACAATATGCTCATGGGGGAAAGGGTTAAGTTGTTACCCTATCCAATTTCACACAATTCACAGGATGAATTAAACTTAAATTTGGTCTTTATTTAGAAAAAAATCAAAATCTGGCCCTACAAAAAAAGACAAAATTAAAAAAAACAAGCATTTGATAGTATTGCGGGCAATACAGTAGTCCCCTACCGGTCCCTCAAAAAGTTCTTTAATTGTCATACACTCCTGTGTATTGCCATTTATAATGAATTTGAGGATGAAGTCTGTATTTGAAAATATCGACCACAAAACATAATAAAATAAGTTTGTCTATATCACAGTAATGTGTTAAGTTTCCATGCTTAGTAAGGAAATTATGTTTATACAACCTTGTCATATTATTACGATGTGGGATTTTAAAGTAAATCCTATAAGGAATGAAGAAGTTGGAGTGAAAATACCAAGTTTCTCGAAAAAAAATCTAAGTTCAAGGGGGACATAATTCTGGAAATAGTCTTGCTAGAGTATTTAACCTTCTCAAAAATGTCGAGTGATAATAAGAAACATATATATGAAGTTTGAAGTAGATACATTAGGAAATAAAGAAGTAATTTAAAAAAGACAACATTTTTTTTCATAAAAAATCTAAGTTCAAGGGAGGTAATATTGATATTTTTTGTGCTAGAGTTATAAACCTTGTCACATATGATGTGGTTGATGACCAGGAACTTATATTTAAAGTTTGAAGTAAACACCTTAAGAAATAAAGAACATATAGTGAAAAAGCTGAAAAATTTAAATCAGAAATCTTGAAATTCAGGCTATTTGTTGCCATAGCAACCAGAATTTTCAACATAGGAAGAAAAGAAAAAGATGTGCATAATCTCCAGACTGCCATCTACCCATATTTCAAGTTTCATAAAAATATTTTCAGTACTTTTTGAGTTATCACTGGATCCAGTTTATGTGTTAAATTTGCCATATTTTAAGACTATTTGTTGCCATAGCAACCAGAATTTTCAACATAGGAAGAAAAAAAAAAGACGTGCATAATCTCCATACTGCCATCTATCCATATATCAAGTTTCATAAAAATATTTTCAGTACTTTTTGCGTTACCGCGGGATCCAGTTTTGTGGACGGACGGACTGACTGACGGACTGACAGACTGACAGACAGACAGACGGACAGACGGACGGAGGGTTAACCTAAAGTCCCCTCCGGTTAAACCGGTAGGGGACTAAAAAATTGCCTCTTCTGGGGTTTGAACCCACACCCTATCAGAACTCTATGTCCATACTCTACAGATAGGATTCTGCAGTTTTGTTAAGAAAGGACCAACTTTACTTGACCCCGTAATAAAGTATGCGTTCCTATACATACAGTATCACAGTAGTTTATTCATTCCTCTATTTGAAAAGAGACATAATTATTTCATTTTAATGAATTAATTTTGTTAAGATATTTTACTCAAGGATGAGCATAGTATCTTTAAGCTATTTCAGTTTATAAAGTGGTAGTTACACAAAATATAGAATATTAATTATGGAATTCTTATAATATTTAAGCATGTACATATTTACTTTGTACATATTTACTTTGTTATTGTGAATGCTTTGATTATATAATCGATGATTGATCGAAAAGGGTTGTTTGATTATTTTCGATGATCGATTATGATTTTTGTCTGATTAAGAAAATATAATAAACAAGATCAACAAGGAAAGGTGGCGTTCATGATCCAGCAACAAGAGCCAATATAATTTTGGACCCCTAAAATTTAGGCCTGGACCCCTAGTTTTTCTAGGCTATGCATCCACTGGACACCTAAAATATCAAAGAGATGTAAAACCCTGGTTACCTTTGACTTTCCACAACTGTTTTCCATAAATTACAAAAGCACCGAAACCGTTTTGTGAAGGCATCGAGTGGAGAGCTCTTGGAAAATGTCACTTCATACTCACCCCACTTACCATACCCTTTGGCAGTGACACAATATTCCTCATTATGTATCTCTGCCATTGGGCACAACTCATTGGTAAAAAATGCCCCCATGAAAACCTCTTCCATACCACTTAGACAGCCGATATTTTCTATACTCATTGGACAAATATTACTTTATGACCGCTTGGACAACACATCCATAAAAAATGACCCCCTTGGACAGACAATATTTTCCTGACCCTTGGACAATCATTAATACATGCACCCCCTTGGACAACATATCAATAAAAAGTGACCCCCTTGGACAAATTGTCTGAAATACCCCCCTTGGACATCTCTTCCATACCCCTTGGACAGATATTTTCCATACCCCTTGGACAATCATTTATACACGTGCCTTCAACAACTTATTAGTAAAAATGACCCCCTTGGACAAATTGTCTAAAATACCCCCTTGGACATCTCTTCCATACCCCTTGGACAGATAATATTTCCCATAACCCTTGGACAATCATTTATACACGTGCCTTCAACAACTTATTAGTAAAAATGACCCCCTTGGACAAATTGTCTAAAATACCCCCTTGGACATCTCTTCCATACCCCTTGGACAGATAATATTTCCCATAACCCTTGGACAAGCATTTATACATGCGCTTTCGACAACTTATCAGTAAAAAATGACCCCCTTGGACAAATTGTCTAATTTAATACCCCCCTTGGACATCTCTTCCATACCCCTTGGACAAATAATATTTTCCATACAACCTGTCTTTTTCAAAACAATACCCCCTTGGACAGTGTTATCTGAAATATGACCCCCTTGGACCTATTTTTTAAATACCCCCCCTTGGACAAAAAAATACCTCTTCCATAGGGGGGGTGCGGATAATTTCTGGAATAGCCCATTTTGATAAAAATTCCTAACTGATGGTGATTCTGTTTAATACATTCATTTTGTGAGTCATTATATGTTATCCATCAGTATGGTTTATGACTGAACCAGCTGTATAATTTGTTACAAAATAGTCTCATAAAATAAATAATTTTTACCTTAATTTTCTGAAATATTTTCCATGAAGATTAAATTCCAGGGCTTAACTCCGCCATTGCGATAAGGACACACTTAGTATTCAACAGCGCATGCGTAACTAACAAAGAAAGACTTATCACGTGGTTTATCACGTGTTTGATGAGTTTTTTTATGAAAATCAGGCCATGGCAAAAACTTACTAAATAATTGTCCTCTTATTTTCTTATGATAAAATGTTAAATTTCTTTGTATTTGTGTAGACAATATTATGTTATAGTTGAATGCTTTATTATATCAAATTATCTTACATAGACCTGACATGCAGTGGAAAAAGTTTCATATTGAAAAAATAGTCTACAGTGTTATAAGAAATCCAGAGAAAAATCAAAAAAACTTTGGACCTAAAAATGACAATTACCAATAAAGGTAATTGAAAAAAGGAATTAAAGTTATTTCACTAGAGCTGTAAAATGTTTAGAAGAACTGAAATAAAGGACTTCACTTAGGTATTTTGACATGACTGGACTGGAAATGATTCTTTGAGATAAGTATTGCATTTGACGTTGGTTTAGATCAAAAACTTATGTGCAAAATCTGAGCTAATTGGTCTTTTTTTTTCTTTACTTTTCTTTCCAGAATAGTTATTTTAATCTAAATGAACGTTTTTCATTCAAATTAAGTCAAGAATAGCACATCAATTCTATTTGAAATTCATTTTAGAGTATAATTTTTATGTCCTTAATTAAGTCTTACATATCTTCCTGTTTTAAGGGTGGGGGAAAATCCCGGGATCGCCTACAGAAAAGCCGGGATCCGGGATCGTATTAAACATATAGTAATCCCGGGACTTGACCACTAGTTCTCGGTGTCGACGATAAATTATCGATTATCTCATGCATTTCGTCAAAGATATGCTTGTGATATGCTTGTTGACAATTTTAATGATGTTTCTTTATTGTTGATGGCTATGATCGATATATTTTGTATTTGAATGATTTTCGGTACTGTATATATGTTTTTTGGCCGGTCATTTCATATGTTTAATAATGAAAACGTTTAATTAATAACAGCCGTACTACAAATATTACAATTTGTACGGAAATAAAGTTTAGATTATTATTATTATTATTATTATTATTATTATTATTATTATTATTATTATTATTATTATTATTATTATTATTATTATTATTTGAATGTTTTTGTAGAGCTTTTTTGAATAAGTTTGATTTGTAGTAGTTATGAAAAAAAATCTGCTAACGTATTTTTTCACACATGAGAGAGTTAATTGACCTCAGAATGTCACACTCCTAAAATCTTATTTTGGAAGTACATGTACTGGCAGTTATCAAGACTGCGGGGCCCCTTATTGAACACGTGACTGTTGGTGTGTCCATCAACAACATCATGATAAAAGTTTAATATACATGTATACATATATTCTTAAATGTATGTACCAAACTTTTATCATAATATGATAATATGTAATAAGAATCTGAAAAAGTAAATATAAGTTGTCAATCAATTCATTTATTGATATTTACATGTATTTTCATAAATCATTAATGCAGGTGTCATTGGTAAATTATCGATTAGATAATTAACCCCTGCATTTTTTTTACAGATGTGTAATGTTATGTCAGTGTTCTTAAAGAAATTATGAAGTATAATTGTGTATCTTTTTTCTGACGGAGTTGGTTTTGATGGGTTCGAGATATTGACACAAATGACACGTGCACATTTATAATATTAGAGTAGATCGAGACACCTGTCTGGTGAACCAAAGTGTGATTGCTACGTAAAGTAAGATTAAGCCGGGTTTTTTTTTATTTTATTTAAATGCATTTCGTTTGATTCGTCACGGAAAAAGATAACCTTTTATATATAAATCTTTTGATTTTCCTACTTAGATATAAATCTTTTAATTTTTTAGTGATTTCCACTTGTCAAACAGAATCAGACTTGTAATGTTCAAATAATTTTACTCCTATCAATAAATTAGTACATGTATATTGTACCTTTAAAAAATCACAACAAACGAATTATCATTTTCTCTATTAAATCATTCGTATTTGGGAAAATTTTTTTAGAATTCCCTTTGACCCCATAACTTTTAGAAAGCCGGGTTTGAAAATTAGAATATAGAGACCCCGGGTTTTTGACCACTGCCGATACGAAAACCGGGATCTATTAAAAAAGGGGAGATGGGGGAATTGACGTTGCCAAACCAAAAACCCGGGGATCGATTTAAAAAAGGAGATCCCGGGGAATTGCCCGTCCCCAAATTAATTCAAAAAAAACCGGGATCTATTAATATATGAAAACCCGGGATTGCCCACTCCATGTCACATTCGTTTACCCCGGGATCGTATTAAAAAAAGGGAAATCCCGGGGAAATTCCGCCAATTATCACTTTTGAAACCCGGATTTTTTGATATATAGAGTCCAAGCAAAACACTTTTATAAAACCCCGGGGACGAGACAAGAAATTTGTCTATTCCCCTCTTTTCGTCGTCGTCACCCTTTATCGTCAACAAAATCAAGTTAATAAAAAGGGGAAATTTAATTATTGAGTGGCATGCGGCATGTTTAAAATATATAAAAGGGGGTATATAACGAATTTTCAATACAATTGGCAATCAATTTATTTATATAATATAATGTATCAAAAATCATTTCATAAGAAAGAGTCTTTTTAACAAAACACAAAACAGAACAGAACTTTTATTTCGGATTTATACATAGTACATCATCACATACATATTAATATTTCAAGTAACATGTACTTTCAGTGCAATCAATGTAAAGAAATCATGATATAAATAATATAAAGAAATCAATAATTGTAATGAAACTTACGTTGATTGTTATTAAGTCTCAGTTAAGTGAGATGAACATATTTAAGAAAGAAAATCAATATCAAAACTTTAAAATAAAACATTTTGATCTATCATTGAACATTATTTAATAGTGAAGTTCTAACAGTCATAGCATTTTTGTAATAAAATGCTAATTTACATAGTTCATTTCTATTATTACTTTGCACCAATGCAATAAATGTGTACATACTTGGGTAAACAAAGTAATATCTTTTTGATATAAAGGTTTACGAATATTTGATAACATGGGCATATAAGATTAAAATGAAATTCGTCTTCTAAGTCTCTTAAAGAACAACATTGGCAGTAGCATTCATTTCTATTGTACTGTATGTATTCTGTTTCTAGCATATCTGCCAGTCTGTATTCTTAGGTTGTGTGTGCAGAAGTTCGTAATCTAGTAACAAATCGTCTCAAATGTTCAATAACTTTCGTTACAAAACTTCACATATACAGACATGTAAATAAACACATGTTTCAGTATGATAATTCATTTTAAAGCTGCATGCCTCCAGATAAACCAAAATATTTCAAGAAAACCAAACTCGCGAAAAAATGTTACCAAGATTTTAAGAAAAGTAAAAAAAAGATAGAAGTTTCAGGTAATAAATTTACATGATATTCGCGATTTATGCCTGATTTTGTCGTATTTATAATGTTAATATACGTACCTGTTATAACCATACATATTGATTGTATTTCATTATGCGGTATAGAAATCTTACAAAGAATCAGGGATGTATATTATATATAAACGTTCCTGAAAAATCGAAAACCATGTGGCAATGACTTTTCTCAAGTATTGGGATTCACAATAGACGTAAATAAGATTATTGTTGATATTACAAATCTATTCTTATAAAATAATAAAAAAAAGTATTATATATGAGTATGACACAAATTAACAAGGAAGAACATGTACCGTGGTAATAGTAAAACATAAAAGTATTATACAAGTAAAATAACTTTGCCTAGTACATACAGTTTCACAATTTTAATTAAAAATGCACGTGGTTAATCTGTGCTTCGTAATTAATTTCTAAATATATATTATATACGTATAATTGACTCAAAGAGATTTTGCAGATGTGATTAAGAGTAATATGTAAATTAATATAATCTTTACCCTCACAGAAATTATTTCATTAATAAAAAAATTTGTATCTGTAAGCGACGCTGGGTCAATCAACAGGGTGCATATGTTGTAATTACAATTAAGCGACAAAGGGCCGTGATATCATAAATCAACAGGGTGCATAACATTACATCAGATAACGTCACTTGTGCCAGTTATTAAATTATGATCCGACTTTAGCTAAATGATCATCCTAGGGGCTTTATGACATTGGCCATGTCTCACTGAGTTGATCCCAAAGAATGACCTCCAACTGGTATTAAAAAAAAACACAGTTGTTACAGAAATAAGTATTTTTCAATTATTAACGAAATTTCTGTGTACGCGTTTGTCACCTTGTTTATAAATACGTTAAATGAAGAAAAATATTTTCTTTACATTATCTTATAAGCAGAATATGAAAAATATAAAAATATTAAGTTGAAAATATCACAATATAATTCATTGTACCTTTCATAAAATATGCAGTGCATTAAACTGGCGTGAAGTATAATTTTATGATAATGCCTTTTTATCTTTTCTCAATTAATTCGCTTTGTGACACAATATTTTGATGTTGCAAGACTCAAACTTGTTTTTATTGGCAAAAGCATTTTACAGTGTCAAGTTATTTGTTTTTTCTTTTAAAATTGTCTTTTATGGACCGTGTTTTTCACACTGTGTTTACTGATATCGTGTGTAAAGATAATATATCTTACATGTCTGCACTAAAATATGTTTATTTTACATTCAGAAAGAGAAATTATCAGTATTATAAAATATCAATTTTAAGTATAATTAATCTTTAATGCAATAGCTATTAAATTCGAATTAAGGTGTTGAATTTTTTAATTGCTTCATCATTATATTTTTCATTTACCATGATCTTGCACATATAAATTTTCATAAAGTTATGTAACGTGAATTAATTACTATTTTCAATGTAATACGAACCACAGCCAGAAAAGCCGGGATCCTATTAAAACATATAGGGATCCCGGGATTTGACCAGTCCAAGAATATATTTTTCAGATAAGCCGGGATCGTATTAAACATATAGGGATCGCGGGAATTGACCAGTCCAAGAAGATATTTTTTCAGATAAGCCGGGATCGTATTAAAACACATAGGGATCCCGGGTATTGACCAGTTCAAGAATATAGTTTTCAGAAAAACCGGGATCGTATAAGACGTACAGATAAAGAGTAAATTATTATTCGGTTCTATTGGCCATAGTCGGAAGTGTCACTAAACACCTTTAATACACCAATGTTACACCCTAGGGGCGATACGTTTTTGGTGTCCTGTACTGGACATATTTTTAAGGAAAATGAGGTCCGCTACAGTTCTTTTTTCATTTTATATTAAAAATTGACAAATAAATTTGTTCTTCTTTTGAAAATATTCATTTTAGACATTCATATCTGTTTATAAGTGAAACATGTTATTTTTATACGATCCATATGGAACTTGATTAATTACTTGTTAAACATCTGTAATATATACCTTATGTTTTACATTTGTATTTCTTTTTTTCTTCTTCTTCAACGTGAAAGCCTTCTGGTATAGTATATATCATTAAAAAACAACAAGACATTTGTTAATTTGCAGTATAGTATTTTACACGCCTTTTACGTAAAATATATAAGCGTGCCAATTAAGTCGAACTTGTATTTACCAATAATGGTATAAATACTCAACCATAATGGTCACGAAAAATAGTTGATTTTCCTTATTAGATATAAGAGATCCCTGAAAATCGCATTAAGAAAAGCCGGGATCGTATATAAGATATATATATCCCGGGAAATTGACCATTACCATCTTGCTTTCAGAAAAGCCGGAATCTATTAAACAGTACAGAAGATCCCGGGAATTGACCCACCTGTCATAAACGTCAAAAGTTTTTTTTTTTTGTTTCGTTATCAATTATGTTTAGTATATCTTCTGATCTTTTCTAAAAATAATATTTAAATACATGAACATAAAATTATTCCAAATATTGTATTAACAAAAACTTTGATTTTTCCAATTATACTTATTTACAAGTATTGTGATTTCCGCATTTAAGTTTGTTAATAAATGACTCGAAATATATTTAAATCTTAAGTTAAATTCTTTTACTGTTCATTACATACAATTAAGAAATAAATAGTTAACGTTTAATCGCCTCTCACTACGACAATAATCAACACAAATATAGTTTATGAGTTTTCCCTATATATCTAATTCGATCCCGGATCCCGGGCGTCCCGGATCCCGGGATTTTCCCCCCACCTGTTTTAAGTGTTCCAGTTCATCTATGTTATGAATACAAATTTTAAGATTTTATTACTTTTTTTTTAGGTTTTTGACCCCTGTAGAGTCCCTTAAATTATCAGCAAAGTCATGAAATATTTATACTTCTGTAACGAATTGACATTAAGCAATCCTTTTACCACAAAATGCATTGAACGAGTAAATTGTCATGTTTGTTTGTTACTTTGTTACCCCACGTACTATATATTTTTTTTAAATTTCCTTTTGTCTTATTTAATTTGAAATGATACATTATAATTAAAACTTTTGTTGTCTATGTATGATAATTATGTTCATTTCAAGTTCAATGTTTTACTGTGCATTATTTCGATGGAATATTTTATTAGAATTGTGTGTTTAAAAAAATTGAAATGTTGAGTCCGTTAAAATATTTACTGATTACTGCTATTCAACCGCAGAAATGTCTTTTGTTTTTTTGTACAGTAAACTCTCTTAAAGCGAACACGGCTATAGCGAAAAATCCGGTTAT